>NC_080046.1:34038411-34051339 GCF_012489685.1 Lotus japonicus | reverse complement strand
CCAGGACCTCAGCGGCCAGGTATTCCATCACGGCGGCTAGGTACACTGGAGCACCAGCACCGACACGTTCAGCGTAGTTTCCTTTGCGGAGAAGACGGTGGATCCTTCCGACGGGGAACTGGAGTCCAGCCCTGGAGGAGCGGGACTTGGACTTTCCCTTGACCTTGCCACCCTTGCCGCGACCGGACATGTTTGGAGAGTTTGGGTAGAGAACGACGAGACGACGACCGTGAGGACGCCGGAAAGTACACGAGAGTGATGCTCGGCGAGGGTCGACCTAGGCTTATATACGATTCGTGGTGCGCAGCCGGCGCGCTGCTGGCTGCGCTGCTGCCGCGCGATTGGCCGCTCGTTTTCGGGCACCTCGGAGTGGGGGACGGCACGCACGATCCCTGCGCGCGCCGGCTGCGCACCGCGTTTTACATAAATAAGAAAGTCGGGCTGGTGTCCGCATCACTGTGCTCCGTGTCTTTGTACCGCTCACACGTACCACCATGCCACCCAAAACGTCCGGAAAGGCCGCGAAAAAAGCGGGCAAGGCCCAGAAGAATATCTCCAAGGGAGATAAGAAGAAGAAGCGTAAGAGGAAGGAATCTTACGCCATCTACATTTACAAAGTGCTGAAACAAGTCCACCCCGACACCGGTATCTCCAGCAAGGCCATGTCCATCATGAACTCGTTCGTGAACGACATCTTCGAGAGGATCGCCGCCGAGGCCAGCCGTCTCGCCCACTACAACAAGAGGTCCACCATCACCTCTCGGGAGATCCAGACCGCTGTCCGTCTCCTCCTGCCCGGAGAATTGGCCAAGCACGCCGTCTCTGAAGGCACAAAGGCTGTGACCAAGTACACATCCTCCAAGTAAATTCACTCGTTCACCCGAGCGTCTTTGCTATATAAACAGCCCTTTTCAGGGCTAAAACATGTTTTTCCGTAAGGATAAACTTCAACAAAGACTATCTACCCCCTATACCTACCTTACACAGTCGTTAAGACAAGTTACACTCACTACCGGGACTTACCTGGCCGTGCGGCAACGAGATAAACACGCCACGGCATAAAGTTGTCCTCGATGAAGTATTACTTACCTGTACGCGCAGGACTTTGCGAAAGCGTTTACTTACCTATGCGAGTAGACGAGCGTATTGACGTATTTATTTTCGTTCGAACGGTGTCTTTACCGCTGGGCGCGCAGCGTTAGCCGTAACGTAGCGACGAGAGGCTGGCGGAGTAGAGAGGGGGAGGGGTAGGGCACCCAGCGGCCGGCCGCCGCGCCCGCTTGCGGCTGTGCGTTTAATGCAAGTCGGCAGAGGCGAGTTATCCAGCCGATACTTGATAAGAGAGAGAGAGAGAGAGAGTATGATTTATTATTATAGTGGGCCGAACCGGGCGGCACTGCAATGCCCGGACAACCCGTGATAGAGGTGGTGCAAGCACCCAACACTCCATCGGATTACAAAAATCAGTTTAATATTCTGACTCCGCAATGCGGAGTGTACCAGATATTAAGCTGATAAGAACAGATACTACACTTTGATCTTAGCCAAAAGGCCGAGAAGCGATAAGGTACACAGAATAAAACGCACTTGAAAAACGCTGAATAAGGTAGATTGAACCACTAACCTCCAGAAGAGGCCGATGTGGGCTGGGAGCGGCTCTGTCTCGCGCGAGGCGTGGCCGGCCCGTCCGTCGATACTCCATGCTCCCCGAGCCACCACAGCACAGGCGCCCACTCCCGCGTTGACATCCAATTGCAATTTTCGAAAGAATAACGCTAAAACATGAACATGACTTACCGGGGTTGCGCCCAGGGCTAGCCGCGGCCCCCGGGGCGGCCCGGGCGGGGTCCCGATCGACCTGTCCGATGTAATCCGGTAATCCCCCCCGGCGGAAGGGTACTCCTGGACGGGTTAGCGCTGCGGCGCCCAACAGCAGCACGGCCGTCGCACTGTCGCCTCCGTGCCCAATTTAACGCCCTGGGGCGGGAAACCCGTTGGTTCGGTCTGCGGAAGGGTGAAGAAAGAAGACCCTGTTGAAGTGAGGTTAGGACTTGCAGGGGGTATCACTGTAGACACGGAGTAGCCACGCCAGTGAGGGCGTCGAGGTTCGTGAGATGACCAGCAGTCGAAAGGGGGGGTCGCGGAAGCGCCGGTGACAGTTCCTAGAAGTGGAGAGGCGAGCGAAGGGGAGGGTCCGGCGCGGCCCGTCGACGGCCGTGCGATTTCTAGGAAGTGGAAGGGTGAGAGCAGCGCCGCCGCCCGGCTGGCTGGCTGCAGTGGTTTTTCGCGGAAAACCGGTGGGGGAAGGAAACCTGCACTTGAAATACAGTATATCCCCACCTCGCCTACAGTCGCAACTCCAGTTTACCTAAAGTTGTGGTGTGTGTGCGTGCGTGTGCGTGTGCGTTTGTAGTGCCGTGAATCCGATGAGTTGTGTATGGTGGTGTTGCTCTATCCGAGGAGATTCGTGTGTATATGGTGGCAATGCGAGGAGATAATTTCTTACACTTTTGGTCATTTCACACTTGGTACCTGGCTCGCACGTCCGCCGTTCTGGTGGGATTGTTGCTTGCTGGAGGTCGTCCTTCGGGCCCGACGGGGAACCTCTGCCCAAATTTTTCATTTTTTTTTGTTTGGATCTTTTTTTTTTTTTTTTTTTTTTTTTTTTTTTTTTTTTTTTTTTTTGCCCCCCCCCCCCCCCTCCCCCCCTTTCTCTCTCTATGTTATTACTACAACTCACACTGACACATTTTGGTACCTGGCTGGCACGAAAAGTGCCAGCTGGAGGTCGTCCTTCGGGCCCGACGGGGAACCCCTGCCCAAATTTCAAAAAATTTAGCGTTTTGGACTCTTTTTTTTTTTTTTTTTTTTTTTTTTTTTTGGCCCCCTCCCCCCCCACTGTCTTCCCCTATCTCTTTATACTTACCACACCTTGAGAAACTCTGGTACCCGGCTCGCACGGCCACCGTTCTGGTGGTAGACGTGCTTGTCCGGAGGTCGTCCCTCGGGCCCGACGGGTAACCTATGCCCGATTTTCCAACTTGGTGGCGTTTTCAACACTTTGCCAACCTAACCTCTCCCATTATTGTGTCTGCTGGTGGGGCGTGTGCCTCGGGCGAGTGGCGAAATGTCGGTGATGGGGTGGTTGGAGGGGGGTGGGGAAGGGGGGGTGAGGGGGGTAAATTTTGGCAAAAAATGAAAAAAACACAAAAAAAAGGACAACAACAAATAACACAAATATTTATTCAACAAACATGTACGAAGGCAAAAAGATGCCAACGAGTTACGAGTTTTAAAAGGCTTTTATTTTTCTTTCTTTTTACAGAGTTTCGTGATTGTTGCCTCTGCCCGTGGGCCTTGAGGTTATAAGTTCATTGCTTGATGTTGATTTTGATTGAGTGTCTTTTCGGTTTTATCAGTTGATTGCCCGGGGTTGCCAGTCCCCAGGTTGCTATGGCCGCCCTATGGCGACCGGTGTCAGCACATAACAGCCCCTTGGGGCACGGAGAGTAGACCCGGGCAGGTGGTTCCCCCGGCATTGGACGCCTGAGGCCCCCACACGGGTCGCACAAGATGTCCTCTGGGTGAGGACGCTGGAGTAAGCCCGGGCAGGCGGTTCCCCTGGCATTGGGCGCCTGGGGCCCCCGCGCGGGCTGCACATGTCGTCCTCCGGAAGGGGGACGGGGAGTGGCCCTGGCAGTTGGTTCCGCCGAAGTCGACGGCCTCCTGGCAGGGCGTACAAGTTGGTCCCCTGAGGGGGGACTGGGCAGGGCGTGAGGCGATAGGTTCGCCGCCCCTCTTATGATCTAGAACAGATAAATATATACAATGTGATTAGTTAATTGATTACAAAGGATGTTATGTACAGGATTTTCATATTTACATTAAAATACAATACTTAACTTAGGTTATTCAGGCGGCCGCCATAGGGGTATGGCAGCCGCCCTCCCCGCCGCTCGGAGCTGGTGGTGGCCCGCCGTGTAGGTAGGCCACCTCTCGGTCGCCGGAGTGCGGTGGGCGTCCGGGCCGCTAGCGTCACTGCTAGAGCGGGGTAGCGCCGTGGTTGCCGGCTGGCTGGCCGGAGGGGGCGCCGGCTAGTACCCGCCGACTAGTACTTCTGACCGTGGCGGCCGCATGGGTGCATGATGTGGGCGGGGGCGTGGGCACTGCGGAGGCGTGCCGCGAGGGCAGGGTCGTGGTGGGCACGACGGCGGGCAGCGCGGGCGGGCGGCGGGTCGGCGTAATGGCGTGCAGGGGGACGGGCAGGGCGGCGGCCAGGTGGTCGTGGGGGCGCGGCGGTGGCTCGTGAAGGTGGCGAGCAGGTCGTGCCACGGGCAGCACGGAGGTGATTGCGCCGTGGGTTGGGCTGCTGCATGTAGCTGTAGTCTCCCTGTAATCATGTACAGTATGGTGTTGGTGCGCGGCGTGGCCTTGGGTGGCGGCTGCCGCGCACCGCTCAGGCAGCCGGCCTGAGGGCCCCTGGCAGGCGGCCCGCAGGCGAGGGGGGGGAGGGGGGGGTCCCGGGCGGGCAGCGTCCTCCGCGCTGGCTCGCCTCTGCTGTCCCCGGCCCCGGCAGTGCAGTGCCTGGCAGCGGCCCGGCAGGACGTGTGAGCGCTCCTCCGCGCTCGTCGTCGCGGCGACCTCTCGGTGTTACGTGTCCGCGAGTGTCCTCCTTCGTCAGGAAGTCGCACGGAGCTGCGCATCGGATCAACTCTGGTTGCTGGGGGCACGGGGTCACGCCTTCCGGGTGGAGTTTTTGAAGTACGGGCAGCGGAGTGGCGGGGCGTAGCGTCTAGCAGGCTGGAATCGTGCAGCGGAGCTCTGAAACACTCAAACATGCTGACGTGCATGGTTGCGGCGGCCGTCGGCGCGCCGCGCGGTGGAAGGGGGAGAGCAGCGGCCGCTGGGCTGGCGGAGCTGGCTGCCGCCGTTGGAGGCCGAGTGCGTGATAACACAAATATTTATTCAACAAACATGTACGAAGGCAAAAAGATGCCAACGGCATGCGGTGTTCCCAAGCGGTCACCCATCTAAGTACTAACCGCACCCAACGCTGCTTGACTTCGGTGTGCGGAAGGGAACCGGTAGACCCAGCGTGGTATGGTCGTTGGCGAGAGAGCCTGTGTGTGGTTGTCTACTTGAGCGGGCTCCTTCGGGGACCGCTCTACCTGGCCGCTGTCATGAAAAATCAGGCCTGGTCACCCCACATCGAAGATGGTCATTTTTCGCAAGGAACGCCAGGGTCAATCGCTTACGACCTGAAGCGCGGGAAAACGACCCCGAATCGTAAAAGGAGTGTCCCGGTGTAAATAATGATTAGACTTGCCACTTTTTTCTGCCCATCCTCGGGAATTTCAAATTGCAGTGGAGGGGAGGGGGGGGTCATTTCAAAAATCCGGCAACGCCACGTTGTGCTCTGAGGTCACACCTATCCGACCATGTGTCACATGTGACCATCCGGTCACAAATGTGACCGTAAAATGAGAAACGGCGTGACCATCGCACTTTTTCTCGACCAACCATTTCCGCACGGCCTCCCGTGGACGGCCGGTCGATGCCGGGGCCAGTAGAGTGATATTTCCGAAATTTCAAGAACGTGGCAGTGTGCTCCATGGTCACACGCATCCGACCGTGTCACACATGTGACCGCCCGTCACGGGTGTGACCGCAAAACGTGAAACGGATGAGTCAAATTCGCCACGATGACGATTGCTCTGCCCGCATCGAGGCTTGAGTCTTCCGAACCGTAGGGGCCGAATTACCTTTCGGTCCGAGATCTTCGATGTGCAAGTGTGCATCGGAGATGCATTTTTTCAACTTCGCCATTTTAACCCACCTCGCAGGTGACTGCCACGCGCGTGACCGTCACGCGGCACCGTCTGATGGGGCCTGGTGGTCGGGGGGTAGCGCCTCGCTCCGGCCGGGCCGAACGACCGGCGTACTGGATGCGCGTGCGAATGGCCGATCGGCATCGCGGGGGTATCGACGTTTGTGACGCCGTCGTGACACGCACTCTGTCACGTTACCAAGTCCGGTTGATGGGGGTGCGGCGACTGAGCAAACGAATCCAGGTCACGGGCTAGATAGGGACGGTGCGCTCGTGGAATGCGCGTAAGATGGGCGGAGGCTGTTTCCCTCCGTGCGATTCGCCAGCTTCGATTCCCGCCGTCGGCGAATGCACGCGGCAGTTCGTGCATTCGGTTGTACGTCTGTCCCCACTCCCCGTTCAACGTTCACCCTGGGGGTTCAAGGCGTGAAGGAAATCGCGCTGCTCCGAGAGCGACGAGTCTGTCGGAGGGCGCCAAGTTTGTTTGATGCAGGCTCTCCTATGATCGCACTCATAACGTCTGCCTGTGGCGTAGCGACTTGCGAATCGGCATGGGTGTTCGCAAAGGTTGTCGCTACGCCCCCGTGGCGTCCCCCGGGCGCCGCGCGCCGGGGAACGGGCGTAAATGCGGAAAATACGCGACCGAGGTCGGGCTCAGGGAGTGGTCCCCTGTTTTGCGCGCCCCTTTTCGCATAGAGCGCGGCGTGCGCTGCGACTGGCGACGTCACGGCCACGTAGCCCGCACTCTCGGCTATCCGTCGGTATGTGTGACGGGTCGGGGCGGCCCGTCCTTTCAGGTGAAAAGTCGGTCGGAAAGGGAGCGCGAGCACGTCGACGGCGGCTCGCGGGGAGAGTCGCGGCGGCAGGTCTTCGCCGTCTGCGCGGTCGATCAGGTCGTGTAGTATAGTGAGTGTCCTGGGGGCCCGACGCGCCATCCCTGTCGTCAGCATCGTGCTCGTTGTTCGTCGTCAACTCCGTCGTGTTCTCTCACCATGTCTGAAGCCGAAGCTACTGCCGTCGTGGCGTCCCCCCGAAGAAGCCCGCGAAGAGCGCGGCCGCCTCCAAGAAGCCCCGTGCCAAGCCCGCGCACCCCAAGACCGCCGAGATGGTCAACTCGGCCATCAAGAGCCTGAAGGAGAGGGGAGGCTCCAGCCTGCAGGCCATTAAGAAGTACATCACCGCCAACTACAAGACGGACGCGGAGAAGCTCTCCCCGTTCATCAAGAAGTACATCAAGGGCGCCGTCGCCAGCGGCGCACTCGTCCAGACCAAGGGCAAGGGTGCCTCCGGCTCCTTCAAGCTGGCCTCCAAGGAGAAGGTCGAGAAGGTCGCCGCCAAGCCCAAGGCTGCCGCTGCCGCCAAGCCCAAGGCTGCTGCGAAGCCTAAGGCCGCCCCTGCCAAGAAGCCCGCCGCCGCCAAGAAGACCGCTGCCGCCAAGAAGCCCGTCCAGCCAAGAAGGCCGTCGCCGAGAAGAAGCCCAAGGCGGCCGCCGCCCCTAAGAAGGTCAAGTCTCCTTCCAAGGCCAAGAAGGCCACCAAGGCGCCAGCAGCGAAGAAGCCTAAGGCCCCCAAGCCTAAAAAGGCTGCTGCCAAGCCCAAGGCTGCACCCAAGAAGAAGTGAAGAGCCTTCACTCCTTTCTCTCCAGCTAGCCTTAACACGCAGCGCCTTCCGGCGCCGCAAAACAGCCTTTTTCAAGGCTAACAAAAGTCTCCCGAGAGGGCAGCTTTCAACAAAGACGCAATTACCCCTTTCCCATACACCAGTAAACGAATCATAAGCTCGATAAGCCGTTCTCCACGACTTTGCTCGCGAGCGACCCACCCCGCGAGCGCCTGTCATGGAGAGGGTAGGTTACCCGCTCGTCACTCGTGGCGAGCGGGCTGCCTACCAGTACGGGCAAGGCGGCTCTCCGGGGAGGAGCGCGCGATGCAGAACGTGATTCAGGGGGGGGGGGGGGGGCGAGTACGTATCGGGGTATATTTATTCATCGTGTCAACTACGTCAATCGGACGAGAGCGTGCGGGTAGTGTAGAGAGGTAAGTAGGTAAGTCTTTGCTGAAGTTTATCCTTACGGAAAACATGTTTTAGCCCTGAAAAGGGCTGATTTGTTTTGCTCTCCCCGAGAGGAGAACAGGTAGGGCACTTAAGCGCGCTCTCCGCGGATACGGCGGGCGAGCTGAATGTCCTTGGGCATGATGGTGACACGCTTGGCGTGGATGGCGCACAAGTTGGTGTCCTCAAACAGACCAACGAGGTAAGCCTCAGAGGCCTCCTGGAGGGCCATGACGGCGCTGGACTGGAATCGAAGATCGGTTTTGAAGTCCTGGGCGATCTCCCTCACCAAGCGCTGGAAAGGCAGCTTGCGAATAAGGAGCTCAGTGCTCTTCTGGTAACGCCTGATCTCACGAAGAGCGACGGTACCGGGGCGGTAACGATGGGGCTTCTTGACTCCTCCGGTGGCAGGGGCCGATTTACGGGCGGCCTTGGTCGCAAGCTGTTTGCGAGGCGCCTTTCCTCCGGTCGACTTCCTGCGGTCTGCTTGGTACGGGCCATGGCGATAGAGTGTTCGGGACGACTGACGACGACGAACTGATGCCCGCGCCGCCGCAGCGACTCTCTTTTGTAGGGAGCGCGATGCCTGCCGGGCGGCGGCGGAGCAGGCAGCCGATTGGCTGGCCGAGCGCGCTGCTCCGTTCGGCTCCCCGATTCGTCGGGCTGCGCGCGGCCGCCAGCCTTTAAAAGGACGGCGCGCCGCTGGCGAGGCATCAGTTCGACGTGCTCCTTCGTGTAGTACACTTCGCACTTTGTCAAGATGACCGGCCGAGGCAAGGGAGGAAAGGGATTGGGAAAGGGTGGCGCCAAACGTCATCGTAAGGTGCTGCGTGACAACATCCAGGGAATCACCAAGCCCGCCATCCGTCGTCTGGCTCGCCGTGGTGGAGTCAAGCGTATCTCCGGTCTCATCTACGAGGAGACCCGTGGTGTGCTCAAGGTGTTCCTTGAAAACGTCATCCGTGACGCCGTCACCTACACCGAGCACGCCAAGAGGAAGACCGTGACTGCCATGGACGTAGTCTACGCCCTCAAGCGTCAGGGACGTACCCTGTACGGTTTCGGAGGTTAAGCACCTTCTGGCCCTACTTCCTCTTCGAGGAAACCAATCAAAACGGTCCTTTTCAGGACCAAAATATGTTTTCCGTAAGGATAAACTTCGACAAAGACGTCTCTAACCTAACTTATCCTCCCCTAACATAATATAACCTCTCTCGCAACACTTGCACACGCGTCCCAGTGGTCGCTTAACCCCCAGCGGTCATGTACGAAAGCGCACGGCGGTACTTTGCGATTTCGCGGCGAGGTGCCCGCCGCGCACTGCCTTGCAGGTATGCAACCCGCTCGGCAGTGTGTGGAGCGGGAGGCCTAACCGCCCGATTGCAGGCGCTCGCCGCTCCGCGCTTAGCGTGCTCAACTTGCTTAACGCCGCTTAACTCACGAACGCGACGTCGGAGCGACTGACGTGCGAAATAAAAGTCGTAGAGGCGACGAGTACTACGCAACGGGCCGTCGAAAGTCCGTGTCGCACACGGGCGTCGAGATAAGTCGCGTTAAGCGATGGGTGACCTTAAGCGTGCTTAAGCGCAAACGAAAATGCTTAACTCGGTCAAATCGAAAGGTAAAGAGCCCAAATCGACGGAGGGTGACCGGCTAGGGTATAGTGAGAGGGGGGTAGGAGGGATAGTGTAAGTCTTTGTTGTAGGATGTCCTTTAAGACAGTTTTGTTGGTCCTTAAAAGGACCTTTTTGGTACTCGATTGAACGAGGTTGCCGTCAAAGGAGGCGACTTAGCCTTCTTTTCGGTCTTCTTGGGCAGGAGCACAGCCTGGATGTTAGGCAGGACACCTCCCTGGGCGATGGTAACGCCGGAAAGGAGCTTGTTCAACTCCTCGTCGTTACGGATGGCCAACTGCAAGTGACGGGGGATGATTCTGTCTTCTTGTTGTCACGGGCAGCATTTCCTGCCAATTCCAGGACCTCAGCGGCCAGGTATTCCATCACGGCGGCTAGTACACTGGAGCACCAGCACCGACACGTTCAGCGTAGTTTCCTTTGCGGAGAAGACGGTGGATTCTTCCGACGGGGAACTGGAGTCCAGCCCTGGAGGAGCGGGACTTGGACTTTCCCTTGACCTTGCCACCCTTGCCGCGACCGGACATGTTTGGAGAGTTTGGGTAGAGAACGACGAGACGACGACCGTGAGGACGCCGGAAAGTACACGAGAGTGATGCTCGGCGAGGGTCGACCTAGGCTTATATACGATTCGTGGTGCGCAGCCGGCGCGCTGCTGGCTGCGCTGCTGCCGCGCGATTGGCCGCTCGTTTTCGGGCACCTCGGAGTGGGGGGACGGCACGCACGATCCTGCGCGCGCCGGCTGCGCACCGCGTTTACATAAATAAGAAAGTCGGCTGGTGTCCGCATCACTGTGCTCCGTGTCTTTGTACCGCTCACACGTACACCATGCCACCCAAAACGTCCGGAAAGGCCGCGAAAAAGCGGGCAAGGCCCAGAAGAATATCTCCAAGGGAGATAAGAAGAAGAAGCGTAAGAGGAAGGAATCTACGCCATCTACATTTACAAAGTGCTGAAACAAGTCCACCCCGACACCGGTATCTCCAGCAAGGCCATGTCCATCATGAACTCGTTCGTGAACGACATCTTCGAGAGGATCGCCGCCGAGGCCAGCCGTCTCGCCCACTACAACAAGAGGTCCACCATCACCTCTCGGGAGATCCAGACCGCTGTCCGTCTCCTCCTGCCCGGAGAATTGGCCAAGCACGCCGTCTCTGAAGGCACCAAGGCTGTGACCAAGTACACATCCTCCAAGTAAATTCACTCGTTCACCCGAGCGTCTTTGCTATATAAACAGCCCTTTTCAGGGCTAAAACATGTTTTCCGTAAGGATAAACTTCAACAAAGACTATCTACCCCCTATACCTACCTTACACAGTCGTTAAGACAAGTTACACTCACTACCGGGACTTACCTGGCCGTGCGGCAACGAGATAAACACGCCACGGCATAAAGTTGTCCTCGATGAAGTATTACTTACCTGTACGCGCGGGACTTTGCGAAAGCGATTACTTACCTATGCGAGTAGACGAGCGTATTGGCGTATTTATTTTCGTTCGAACGCGGTCTTTACCGCTGGGCGCGTAGCGTTAGCCGTAACGTAGCGACGAGAGGCTGGCGGAGTAGAGAGGGGGGAGGGGTAGGGCACCCGCGGCCGGCCGCCGCGCGCCGCTTGCGGCCGTGCGTTTTAACGCAAGTCGGCAGAGGCGAGTTATCCAGCCGATACTTGATAAGAGAGAGAGAGGAGAGTATGATTTATTATTATAGTGGCCGAACCGGGCGGCACTGCAATGCCCGGACAACCCGTGATAGAGGTGGTGCAAGCACCCAACACTCCATCGGATTACAAAAATCAGTTTAATATTCTGACTCCGCAATGCGGAGTGTACCAGATATTAAGCTGATAAGAACAGATACTACACTTTGATCTTAGCCAAAAGGCCGAGAAGCGATAAGGTACACAGAATAAAACGCACTTGAAAAACGCTGAATAAGGTAGATGAACCACTAACCTCCAGAAGAGGCCGATGTGGGCTGGGAGCGGAGCTCTGTCTCGCGCGAGGCGTGGCCCGGCCGTCCGTCGATACTCCATGCTCCCCGAGCCACCACAGCACAGCGCCCACTCCCGCGTTGACATCCAATTGCAATTTCGAAAGAATAACGCTAAAACATGAACATGACTTACCGGGGTTGCGCCCAGGGCTAGCCGCGGCCCCCGGGGCGGCCCGGGGCGGGGTCCCGATCGACCTGTCCGATGTAATCCGGTAATCCCCCGGCGGAAGGGTACTCCTGGACGGGTTAGCGCTGCGGCGCCCAACAGCAGCACGGCCGTCGCACTGTCGCTCCGTGCCCAATTTAACGCCCTGGGCGGGAAACCCGTTGGTTCGGTCTGCGGAAGGGTGAAGAAAGAAGACCCTGTTGAAGTGAGGTTAGGACTTGCAGGGGGTATCACTGTAGACACGGAGTAGCCACGCCAGTGAGGGCGGCGAGGTTCGTGAGATGACCAGCAGTCGAAAGGGGGGGTCGCGGAGCGCCGGTGACAGTTCCTAGAAGTGGAGAGGCGAGCGAAGGGGAGGGTCCGGCGCGGCCCGTCGACGGCCGTGCGATTTCTGGAATGGAAGGGTGAGAGCAGCGCCGCCGCCCGGCTGGCTGGCTGCAGTGGTTTTTCGCGGAAAACCGGTGGGGGAAGGAAACCTGCACTTGAAATACAGTATATCCACCTCGCCTACAGTCGCAACTCCAGTTTACCTAAAGTTGTGTGTGTGTGCGTGCGTGTGCGTGTGCGTTTGTAGTGCCGTGAATCCGATGAGTGTGTATGGTGGTGTGCTCTATCCGAGGAGATTCGTGTGTATATGGTGGCAATGCGAGGAGATATTTCTTACACTTTTGGTCATTTCAACTTGGTACCTGGCTCGCACGTCGCCGTTCTGGTGGATTGTTGCTTGCTGGAGGTCGTCCTTCGGGCCCGACGGGGAACCTCTGCCCAAATTTTCATTTTTTTTGTCGTTTGGACTCTTTTTTTTTTTTTTTTTTTTTTTTTTTTTTTGCCCCCCCCCCCCCCCCTTTCTCTCTCTATGTTATTACTACTACTCACAGTGACACATTTTGGTACCTGGCTGGCACGAAAAGTGCCAGCTGGAGGTCGTCCTTCGGGCCCGACGGGGAACCCCTGCCCAAATTTCAAAAAATTTAGCGTTTTGGACTCTTTTTTTTTTTTTTTTTTTTTTTTTTTTTGCCCCCTCCCCCCCACTTCTTCCCCTATCTCTTTATACTTACCACACCTTGAGAAACTCTGGTACCCGGCTCGCACGGCCACCGTTCTGGTGGTAGACGTGCTTGTCCGGAGGTCGTCCCTCGGGCCCGACGGGTAACCTATGCCCGATTTTCCAACTTGGTGGCGTTTTCAACACTTTGCCAACCTAACCTCTCCCATTATTGTGTCTGCTGGTGGGGCGTGTGCCTCGGGCGAGTGGCG
>NC_080046.1:34020374-34038311 GCF_012489685.1 Lotus japonicus | reverse complement strand
CTCGTGGAATGCGCGTAAGATGGGCGGAGGCTGTTTCCCTCCGTGCGAATCGCCAGCTTCGATTCCCACCGTCGGCGAATGCACGCGGCAGTTCGTGCATTCGGTTGTACGTCGGTCGCCCACTTCCCGTTCAACGTTCACCCTGGGGGTTCAAGGCGTGAAGGAAATCGCGCTGCTCCGAGAGCGACGAGTCTGTCGGAGGGCGCCAAGTTTGTTTGATGCAGGCTCTCCTATGATCGCACTCATAACGTCTGCCGTGTGGCGTAGCGACTTGCGAATCGGCATGGGTGTTCGCAAAGGTTGTCGCTACGCCCCCGTGGCGTCCCCCGGGCGCCGCGCGCCGGGGAACGGGCGTAAATGCAGAAAATACGCGACCGAGGTCGGGCTCAGGGAGTGGTCCCCTGTTTTGCGCGCCCCTTTTCGCATAGAGCGCGGCGTGCGCTGCGACCGGCGACGTCACGGCCACGTAGCCCGCACTCTCGGCTATCCGTGGTATGTGTGACGGGTCGGGGCGGCCCGTCCTTTCAGGTGAAAAGTCGGTCGGAAAGGGAGCGCGAGCACGTCGACGGCGGCTCGCGGGGAGAGTCGCGGCGGCAGGTCTTCGCCGTCTGCGCGGTCGATCAGGTCGTGTAGTATAGTGAGTGTCCTGGGGGCCCGACGCGCCATCCCTGTCGTCAGCATCGTGCTCGTTGTTCGTCGTCAACTCCGTCGTGTTCTCTCACCATGTCTGAAGCCGAAGCTACAGCCGTCGTGGCGTCCAGCCCGAAAGAAGCCGCGAAGAGCGCGGCCGCCTCCAAGAAGCCCCGTGCCAAGCCCGCGCACCCCAAGACCGCCGAGATGGTCAACTCGGCCATCAAGAGCCTGAAGGAGAGGGGAGGCTCCAGCCTGCAGGCCATTAAGAAGTACATCACCGCCAACTACAAGACGGACGCGGAGAAGCTCTCCCCGTTCATCAAGAAGTACATCAAGGGCGCCGTCGCCAGCGGCGCACTCGTCCAGACCAAGGGCAAGGGTGCCTCCGGCTCCTTCAAGCTCGCCTCCAAGGAGAAGGTGGAGAAGGTCGCCGCCAAGCCCAAGGCTGCTGCCGCCGCAAGCCTAAGGCTGCTGCCAACCTAAGGCCGCCCCTGCCAAGAAGCCCGCCGCCGCCAAGAAGACCGCTGCCGCCAAGAAGCCCGTCGCAGCCAAGAAGGCCGTCGCCGAGAAGAAGCCCAAGGCGGCCGCCGCCCCTAAGAAGGTCAAGTCTCCTTCCAAGGCCAAGAAGGCCACCAAGGCGCCAGCAGCGAAGAAGCCTAAGGCCCCAAGCCTAAAAAGGCTGCTGCCAAGCCCAAGGCTGCACCCAAGAAGAAGTGAAGAGCCTTCACTCCTTTCTCTCCAGCTAGCCTTAACACGCAGCGCCTTCCGGCGCCGCAAAACAGCCTTTTTCAAGGCTAACAAAAGTCTCCCGAGAGGGCAGCTTTCAACAAAGACGCAATTACCCCTTTCCCATACACCAGTAAACGAATCATAAGCTCGATAAGCCGTTCTCCACGACTTTGCTCGCGAGCGACCCACCCCGCGAGCGCCTGTCATGGAGAGGGTAGGTTACCCGCTCGTCACTCGTGCCGAGCGGGCTGCCTACCAGTACGGGCAAGGCGGCTCTCCGGGGAGGAGCGCGCGATGCAGAACGTGATTCAGGGGGGGGGGGGGGGGGGGCGAGTACGTATCGGGGTATATTTATTCATCGTGTCAACTACGTCAATCGGACGAGAGCGTGCGGGTAGTGTAGAGAGGTAAGTAGGTAAGTCTTTGCTGAAGTTTATCCTTACGGAAAACATGTTTTAGCCCTGAAAAGGGCTGATTTGTTTTGCTCTCCCGAGAGGAGAACAGGTAGGGCACTTAAGCGCGCTCTCCGCGGATACGGCGGGCGAGCTGGATGTCCTTGGGCATGATGGTGACACGCTTGGCGTGGATGGCGCACAAGTTGGTGTCCTCAAACAGACCAACGAGGTAAGCCTCAGAGGCCTCCTGGAGGGCCATGACGGCGCTGGACTGGAATCGAAGATCGGTTTTGAAGTCTTGGCGATCTCCCTCACCAAGCGCTGGAAAGGCAGCTTGCGAATAAGGAGCTCAGTGCTCTTCTGGTAACGCCTGATCTCACGAAGAGCGACGGTACCGGGGCGGTAACGATGGGGCTTCTTGACTCCTCCGGTGGCAGGGGCCGATTTACGGGCGGCCTTGGTCGCAAGCTGCTTGCGAGGCGCCTTTCCTCCGGTCGACTTCCTAGCGGTCTGCTTGGTACGGGCCATGGCGATAGAGTGTTCGGGACGACTGACGACGACGAACTGATGCCCGCGGAGCGCAGCGGCTCTCTTTTGTAGGGAGCGCGATGCCTGCCGGGCGGCGGCGGTGCAGGCAGCCGATTGGCTGGCCGAGCGCGCTGCTCCGTTCGGCTCCCCGATTCGTCGGGCTGCGCGCGGCCGCCAGCCTTTAAAAGGACGGCGCGCCGCCGGCAGGCATCAGTTCGACGTGCTCCTTCGTGTAGTACACTTCGCACTTTGTCAAGATGACCGGCCGAGGCAAGGGAGGAAAGGGATTGGGAAAGGGTGGCGCCAAGCGTCATCGTAAGGTGCTGCGTGACAACATCCAGGGAATCACCAAGCCCGCCATCCGTCGTCTGGCTCGCCGTGGTGGAGTCAAGCGTATCTCCGGTCTCATCTACGAGGAGACCCGTGGTGTGCTCAAGGTGTTCCTTGAGAACGTCATCCGTGACGCCGTCACCTACACCGAGCACGCCAAGAGGAAGACCGTGACTGCCATGGACGTAGTCTACGCCCTCAAGCGTCAGGGACGTACCCTGTACGGTTTCGGAGGTTAAGCACCTTCTGGCCCTACTTCCTCTTCGAGGAAACCAATCAAAACGGTCCTTTTCAGGACCAAAATATGTTTTCCGTAAGGATAAACTTCGACAAAGACGTCTCTAACCTAACTTATCCTCCCCTAACATAATATAACCTCTCTCGCAACACTTGCACACGCGTCCCAGTGGTCGCTTAACCCCCATCGATCATGTACGAAAGCGCACGGCGGTACTTTGCGATTTCGCGGCGAGGTGCCCGCCGCGCACTGCCTTGCAGGTATGCAACCGCTCGGCAGTGTGTGGAGCGGGAGGCCTAACCGCCCGATTGCAGGCGCTCGCCGCTCCGCGATTACGTGCTAACTTGCTTAACGCCGCTTAACTCGCGAACGTGACGTCGGAGCGACTGACGCGCGAAATAAAAGTGTAGAGCGCAACGAGACTACGCAACGGGGCCGTCGGCAAGTCCGTGTCGCACACGGGCGTCGAGATAAGTCGCGTTAAGCGATGGGTGACCTTAAGCGTGCTTAAGCGCAAACGAAAATGCTTAACTCGGTCAAATCGAAAGGTAAAGAGCCCAAATCGACGGAGGGTGACCGGCTAGGGTAAGTGAGAGGGGGGTAGAGAGGGATAGTGTAAGTCTTTGTTGTAGGATGTCCTTTAAGACAGTTTTGTTGGTCCTTAAAAGGACCTTTTTGGTACTCGATTGAACGAGGTTGCCGTCAAAGGAGGGCACTTAGCCTTCTTTTCGGTCTTCTTGGGCAGGAGCACAGCCTGGATGTTAGGCAGGACACCTCCCTGGGCGATGGTAACGCCGGAAAGGAGCTTGTTCAACTCCTCGTCGTTACGGATGGCCAACTGCAAGTGACGGGGGATGATTCTGGTCTTCTTGTTGTCACGGGCAGCATTTCCTGCCAACTCCAGGACCTCAGCGGCCAGGTATTCCATCACGGCGGCCAATAGACGGGAGCACCAGCACCGACACGTTCAGCGTAGTTTCCTTTGCGGAGAAGACGGTGGATTCTTCCGACGGGGAACTGGAGTCCAGCCCTGGAGGAGCGGGACTTGGACTTTCCCTTGACCTTGCCACCCTTGCCGCGACCGGACATGTTTGGAGAGTTTGGGTAGAGAACGACGAGACGACGACCGTGAGGACGCCGGAAAGTACACGAGAGTGATGCTCGGCGAGGGTCGACCTAGGCTTATATACGATTCGTGGTGCGCAGCCGGCGCGCTGCTGGCTGCGCTGCTGCCGCGCGATTGGCCGCTCGTTTTCGGGCACCTCGGAGTGGGGGGACGGCACGCACGATCCTGCGCGCGCCGGCTGCGCACCGCGTTTACATAAATAAGAAAGTCGAACTGTGTCCGCATCACTGTGTTCCGTGTCTTGTACCGTCACACGTACACCATGCCACCCAAAACTCCGGAAAGGCCGCGAAGAAGGCGGGCAAGGCCCAGAAGAATATCTCCAAGGGAGATAAGAAGAAGAAGCGTAAGAGGAAGGAATCCTACGCCATCTACATTTACAAAGTGCTGAAACAAGTCCACCCCGACACCGGTATCTCCAGCAAGGCCATGTCCATCATGAACTCGTTCGTGAACGACATCTTCGAGAGGATCGCCGCCGAGGCCAGCCGTCTCGCCCACTACAACAAGAGGTCCACCATCACCTCTCGGGAGATCCAGACCGCTGTCCGTCTCCTCCTGCCCGGAGAATTGGCCAAGCACGCCGTGTCTGAAGGCACCAAGGCTGTGACCAAGTACACATCCTCCAAGTAAATTCACTCGTTCACCCCGAGCGTCTTTGCTATAAAACAGCCCTTTTCAGGGCTAAAACATGTTTTCCGTAAGGATAAACTTCAACAAAGACTATCTACCCCCTATACCTACCTTACACAGTCGTTAAGACAAGTTACACTCACTACCGGGACTTACCTGGCGTGCGGCAACGAGATAAACACGCCACGGCATAAAGTTGTCCTCGATGAAGTATTACTTACCTGTACGCGCGGGACTTTGCGAAAGCGATTACTTACCTATGCGAGTAGACGAGCGTATTGGCGTATTTATTTTCGTTCGAACGCGCGTCTTTACCGCTGGGCGCGTAGCGTTAGCCGTAACGTAGCGACGAGAGGCTGGCGGAGTAGAGAGGGGGGAGGGGTAGGGCCCGGCGGCCGGCCGCCGCGCGCCGCTTGCGGCCGTGCGTTTTAACGCAAGTCGGCAGAGGCGAGTTATCCAGCCGATACTTGATAAGAGAGGAGGAGAGAGAGTATGATTTATTATTATAGTGGGCCGAACCGGGCGGCACTGCAATGCCCGGACAACCCGTGATAGAGGTGGTGCAAGCACCCAACACTCCATCGGATTACAAAAATCAGTTTAATATTCTGACTCCGCAATGCGGAGTGTACCAGATATTAAGCTGATAAGAACAGATACTACACTTTGATCTTAGCCAAAAGGCCGAGAAGCGATAAGGTATACAGAATAAAACGCACTTGAAAAACGCTGAATAAGGTAGATTGAACCACTAACCTCAGAAGAGGCCGATGTGGCCTGGGAGCGGAGCTCTGTCTCGCGCGAGGCGTGGCCCGGCCGTCCGTCGATACTCCATGCTCCCCGAGCCACCACAGCACACGCGCCCACTCCCGCGTTGACATCCAATTGCAATTTCGAAAGAATAACGATAAAACATGAACATGACTTACCGGAGTTGCGCCCCGGGCTAGCCGCGGCCCCGGGGCGGCCCGGGGCGGCGTCCCGATCGACCTGTCCGATGTAATCCGGTAATCCCCCGGCGGAAGGGTACTCCTGGACGGGTTAGCGCTGCGGCGCCCATCAGCACGGCCGTCGCACTGTCGCTCCGTGCCCAATTTAACGCCCCTGGGCGGGAAACCCGTTGGTTCGGTCTGCGGAAGGGTGAAGAAGAAGACCCTGTTGAAGTGAGGTTAGGACTTGCAGGGGGTATCACTGTAGACACGGAGTAGCCACGCCAGTGAGGGCGGCGAGGTTCGTGAGATGACCAGCAGTCGAAAGGGGGGGTCGCGGAGCGCCGGTGACAGTTCCTAGAAGTGGAGAGGCGAGCGAAGGGGAGGGTCCGGCGCGGCCCGTCGACGGCCGTGCGATTTCTGGGAACTGGAAGGGTGAGAGCAGCGCCGCCGCCCGGCTGGCTGGCTGCAGTGGTTTTTCGCGGAAAACAGGTGGGGGAAGGAAAACTGCACTTGAAATACAGTATATCCCCACCTCGCCTACAGTACAACTCCAGTTTAACTAAAGTTGTGTGTGTGCGTGCGCGTGCGTGTGCGTTTGTAGTGGCGTGAATCCGAGGAGTGTGTATGGTGGTGTTGCTCTATCCGAGGAGATTCGTGTGTATATGGTGGCAATGCGAGGAGATTATTTCTTACACTTTTGGTCATTTCACTTGGTACCTGGCTCGCACGTCCGCCGTTCTGGTGGGATTGTTGCTTGCTGGAGGTCGTCCTTCGGGCCCGACGGGGAACCTCTGCCCAAATTTTCATTTTTTTTGTCGTTTGGACTCTTTTTTTTTTTTTTTTTTTTTTTTTTTTTTTTTTTTTGCCCCCCCCTCCCCCCCTTTCTCTCTCTATGTTATTACTACTACTCACAGTGACACATTTTGGTACCTGGCTGGCACGAAAAGTGCCAGCTGGAGGTCGTCCTTCGGGCCCGACGGGGAACCCCTGCCCAAATTTTCAAAAATTAGCGTTTTGGACTCTTTTTTTTTTTTTTTTTTTTTTTTTTTTTTTTTTTTTTTTTTGCCCCCCTCCCCCCCACTTTCTTCCCCCTATCTCTTTATACTTACCACACCTTGAGAAACTCTGGTACCCGGCTCGCACGGCCACCGTTCTGGTGGTAGACGTGCTTGTCCGGAGGTCGTCCCTCGGGCCCGACGGGTAACCTATGCCCGATTTTCCAACTTGGTGGGTTTTCAACACTTTGCCTTTCCAACGTCTTCCTTCATTGTGTCTGCTGGTGGGGCGTGTGCCTCGGGCGGGTGGCGAAATGTCGGTGTTGGGGTGGGGGGGAGGGGGGGGGGGGTAAATTTCGGAAAAAAAAAAAAAACACAAAAAAAGAACAACAACAAATAAAACAGATTTTTATTCACAAACATGTACGAAGGCAAAAAGATGCCAACGGCATGCGGTGTTCCCAAGCGGTCACCCATCTAAGTACTAACCGCACCCAACGCTGCTTGACTTCGGTGTGCGGAAGGGAACCGGTAGACCCAGCGTGGTATGGTCGTTGGCGAGAGAGCCTGTGTGCGGTTGTGTACTTGAGCGGGCTCCTTCGGGGACCGCTCTACCTGGCCGCTGTCATGAAAAATCAGGCCTGGTCACCCACATCGAAGATGGCCATTTTTCGCAAGGAAACGCCAGGGTCAATCGCTTACGACCTGAAGCGTGGGAAAACGACCCCGAATCGTAAAAGGAGTGTCCCGGTATAAATAATGCTTAGACTTGCCACTTTTTTCGCCCATCCCGGGAATTTCAAATTGCAGTGGAGGGGAGGGGAGGGGTCATATCAAAAATCCGGCAACGCCACGTTGTGCTCTGAGGTCACACCTATCCGACCATGTGTCACATGTGACCATCCGGTCACAAATGTGACCGTAAAATGAGAAACGGCGTGACCATCGCACTTTTTCTCGCCCACCATTTCGCACGGCCTCCCGTGGACGGCCGGTCGATGCCGGGGGCAGTAGAGTGATATTTCCGAAATTTCAAGAACGTGGCAGTGTGCTCCATGGTCACACGCATCCGACCGTGTCACACATGTGACCGGCCCGTCACGGGTGTGACCGCAAAACGTGAAACGGATGAGTCAAATTCGCCACGATGACGATTGCTCTGCCCGCATCGAGGCTTGAGTCTTCCGAACCGTAGGGGCCGAATTACCTTTCGGTCCGAGATCTTCGATGTGCAAGTGTGCATCGGCTTGCATTTTTTCAACCTCGCCATTTTAACCCACCTCGCAGGTGACTGCCACGCGCGTGACCGTCACGCGGCACCGTCAAATGGGGCCTGGTGGTCGGGGGGTAGCGCCTCGCTCCGGCCGGGCCGAACGGCCGGCGTACTGGATGCGCGTGCGAATGGCCGATTGGCATCGCGGGGGGTATCGACGTTTGTGACGCCGTCGTGACACGCACTCTGTCACGTTACCAAGTCCGGTTGATGGGGGTGCGGCGACTGAGCAAACGAATCCAGGTCACGGGCTAGATAGGGACGGTGCGCTCGTGGAATGCGCGTAAGATGGGCGGAGGCTGTTTCCCTCCGTGCGAATCGCCAGCTTCGATTCCCGCCGTCGGCGAATGCACGCGGCAGTTCGTGCATTCGGTTGTACGTCGGTCGCCCACTCCCCGTTCAACGTTCACCCTGGGGGTTCAAGGCGTGAAGGAAATCGCGCTGCTCCGAGAGCGACGAGTCTGTCGGAGGGCGCCAAGTTTGTTTGATGCAGGCTCTCCTATGATCGCACTCATAACGTCTGCCGTGTGGCGTAGCGACTTGCGAATCGGCATGGGTGTTCGCAAAGGTTGTCGCTACGCCCCCGTGGCGTCCCCCGGGCGCCGCGCGCCGGGGAACGGGCGTAAATGCAGAAAATACGCGACCGAGGTCGGGCTCAGGGAGTGGTCCCCTGTTTTGCGCGCCCCTTTTCGCATAGAGCGCGGCGTCCGCTGCGATCGGCGACGTCACGGCCACGTAGCCCGCACTCTCGGCTATCCGTCGGTATGTGTGACGGGTCGGGGCGGCCCGTCCTTTCAGGTGAAAAGTCGGTCGGAAAGGGAGCGCGAGCACGTCGACGGCGGCTCGCGGGGAGAGTCGCGGCGGCAGGTCTTCGCCGTCTGCGCGGTCGATCAGGTCGTGTAGTATAGTGAGTGTCCTGGGGGCCCGACGCGCCATCCCTGTCGTCAGCATCGTGCTCGTTGTTCGTCGTCAACTCCGTCGTGTTCTCTCACCATGTCTGAAGCCGAAGCTACGCCGTCGTGGCGTCCAGCCCCAAGAAGCCCGCGAAGAGCGCGGCCGCCTCCAAGAAGCCCCGTGCCAAGCCCGCGCACCCCAAGACCGCCGAGATGGTCAACTCGGCCATCAAGAGCCTGAAGGAGAGGGGAGGCTCCAGCCTGCAGGCCATTAAGAAGTACATCACCGCCAACTACAAGACGGACGCGGAGAAGCTCTCCCCGTTCATCAAGAAGTACATCAAGGGCGCCGTCGCCAGCGGCGCACTCGTCCAGACCAAGGGCAAGGGTGCCTCCGGCTCCTTCAAGCTGGCCTCCAAGGAGAAGGTCGAGAAGGTCGCCGCCAAGCCCAAGGCTGCCGCGCCGCCAAGCCCAAGGCTGCTGCAAGCCTAAGGCCGCCCCTGCCAAGAAGCCCGCCGCCGCCAAGAAGACCGCTGCCGCCAAGAAGCCCGTCGCAGCCAAGAAGGCCGTCGCCGAGAAGAAGCCCAAGGCGGCCGCCGCCCCTAAGAAGGTCAAGTCTCCTTCCAAGGCCAAGAAGGCCACCAAGGCGCCAGCAGCGAAGAAGCCTAAGGCCCCAAGCCTAAAAAGGCTGCGCCAAGCCCAAGGCTGCCCCAAGAAGAAGTGAAGAGCCTTCACTCCTTTCTCTCCAGCTAGCCTTAACACGCAGCGCCTTCCGGCGCCGCAAAACAGCCTTTTTCAAGGCTAACAAAAGTCTCCCGAGAGGGCAGCTTTCAACAAAGACGCAATTACCCCTTTCCCATACACCAGTAAACGAATCATAAGCTCGATAAGCCGTTCTCCACGACTTTGCTCGCGAGCGACCCACCCCGCGAGCGCCTGTCATGGAGAGGGTAGGTTACCCGCTCGTCACTCGTGCGAGCGGGCTGCCTACCAGTACGGGCAAGGCGGCTCTCCGGGGAGGAGCGCGCGATGCAGAACGTGATTTCAGGGGGGGGGGGGGGGGGGCGAGTACGTATCGGGGTATATTTATTCATCGTGTCAACTACGTCAATCGGACGAGAGCGTGCGGGTAGTGTAGAGAGGTAAGTAGGTAAGTCTTTGCTGAAGTTTATCCTTACGGAAAACATGTTTTAGCCCTGAAAAGGGCTGATTTGTTTTGCTCTCCCCGAGAGGAGAACAGGTAGGGCACTTAAGCGCGCTCTCCGCGGATACGGCGGGCGAGCTGGATGTCCTTGGGCATGATGGTGACACGCTTGGCGTGGATGGCGCACAAGTTGGTGTCCTCAAACAGACCAACGAGGTAAGCCTCAGAGGCCTCCTGGAGGGCCATGACGGCGCTGGACTGGAATCGAAGATCGGTTTTGAAGTCTTGGCGATCTCCCTCACCAAGCGCTGGAAAGGCAGCTTGCGAATAAGGAGCTCAGTGCTCTTCTGGTAACGCCTGATCTCACGAAGAGCGACGGTACCGGGGCGGTAACGATGGGGCTTCTTGACTCCTCCGGTGGCAGGGGCCGATTTACGGGCGGCCTTGGTCGCAAGCTGCTTGCGAGGCGCCTTTCCTCCGGTCGACTTCCTAGCGGTCTGCTTGGTACGGGCCATGGCGATAGAGTGTTCGGGACGACTGACGACGACGAACTGATGCCCGCGGAGCGGCAGCGGCTCTCTTTTGTAGGGAGCGCGATGCCTGCCGGGCGGCGGCGGTGCAGGCAGCCGATTGGCTGGCCGAGCGCGCTGCTCCGTTCGGCTCCCCGATTCGTCGGGCTGCGCGCGGCCGCCAGCCTTTAAAAGGACGGCGCGCCGCCGGCAGGCATCAGTTCGACGTGCTCCTTCGTGTAGTACACTTCGCACTTTGTCAAGATGACCGGCCGAGGCAAGGGAGGAAAGGGATTGGGAAAGGGTGGCGCCAAGCGTCATCGTAAGGTGCTGCGTGACAACATCCAGGGAATCACCAAGCCCGCCATCCGTCGTCTGGCTCGCCGTGGTGGAGTCAAGCGTATCTCCGGTCTCATCTACGAGGAGACCCGTGGTGTGCTCAAGGTGTTCCTTGAGAACGTCATCCGTGACGCCGTCACCTACACCGAGCACGCCAAGAGGAAGACCGTGACTGCCATGGACGTAGTCTACGCCCTCAAGCGTCAGGGACGTACCCTGTACGGTTTCGGAGGTTAAGCACCTTCTGGCCCTACTTCCTCTTCGAGGAAACCAATCAAAACGGTCCTTTTCAGGACCAAAATATGTTTTCCGTAAGGATAAACTTCGACAAAGACGTCTCTAACCTAACTTATCCTCCCCTAACATAATATAACCTCTCTCGCAACACTTGCACACGCGTCCCAGTGGTCGCTTAACCCCCATCGATCATGTACGAAAGCGCACGGCGGTACTTTGCGATTTCGCGGCGAGGTGCCCGCCGCGAACTGCCTTGCAGGTATGCAACCCGCTCGGCAGTTGTGTGGAGTGGGAGGCCTAACCGCCCGATTGCAGGCGCTCGCCGCTCCGCGCTTACGTGCTAACTTGCTTAACGCCGCTTAACTCGCGAACGTGACGTCGGAGCGACTGACGCGCGAAATAAAAGTCGTAGAGGCGACGAGTACTACGCAACGGGGCCGTCGAGAAGTCCGTGTCGCACACGGGCGTCGAGATAAGTCGCGTTAAGCGATGGGTGACCTTAAGCGTGCTTAAGCGCAAACGAAAATGCTTAACTCGGTCAAATCGAAAGGTAAAGAGCCCAAATCGACGGAGGGTGACCGGCTAGGGTAAGTGAGAGGGGGGTAGAGAGGGATAGTGTAAGTCTTTGTTGTAGGATGTCCTTTAAGACAGTTTTGTTGGTCCTTAAAAGGACCTTTTTGGTACTCGATTGAACGAGGTTGCCGTCAAAGGAGGCACTTAAGCCTTCTTTTCGGTCTTCTTGGGCAGGAGCACAGCCTGGATGTTAGGCAGGACACCTCCCTGGGCGATGGTAACGCCGGAAAGGAGCTTGTTCAACTCCTCGTCGTTACGGATGGCCAACTGCAAGTGACGGGGGATGATTCTGGTCTTCTTGTTGTCACGGGCAGCATTTCCTGCCAACTCCAGGACCTCAGCGGCCAGGTATTCCATCACGGCGGCAAATAGACGGGAGCACCAGCACCGACACGTTCAGCGTAGTTTCCTTTGCGGAGAAGACGGTGGATTCTTCCGACGGGGAACTGGAGTCCAGCCCTGGAGGAGCGGGACTTGGACTTTCCCTTGACCTTGCCACCCTTGCCGCGACCGGACATGTTTGGAGAGTTTGGGTAGAGAACGACGAGACGACGACCGTGAGGACGCCGGAAAGTACACGAGAGTGATGCTCGGCGAGGGTCGACCTAGGCTTATATACGATTCGTGGTGCGCAGCCGGCGCGCTGCTGGCTGCGTGCTGCCGCGCGATTGGCCGCTCGTTTTCGGGCACCTCGGAGTGGGGGGACGGCACGCACGATCCTGCGCGCGCCGGCTGCGCACCGCGTTTACATAAATAAGAAAGTCGGACTGGTGTCCGCATCACTGTGCTCCGTGTCTTTGTACCGCTCACACGTACCACCATGCCACCCAAAACGTCCGGAAAGGCCGCGAAAAAAGCGGGCAAGGCCCAGAAGAATATCTCCAAGGGAGATAAGAAGAAGAAGCGTAAGAGGAAGGAATCCTACGCCATCTACATTTACAAAGTGCTGAAACAAGTCCACCCCGACACCGGTATCTCCAGCAAGGCCATGTCCATCATGAACTCGTTCGTGAACGACATCTTCGAGAGGATCGCCGCCGAGGCCAGCCGTCTCGCCCACTACAACAAGAGGTCCACCATCACCTCTCGGGAGATCCAGACCGCTGTCCGTCTCCTCCTGCCCGGAGAATTGGCCAAGCACGCCGTGTCTGAAGGCACCAAGGCTGTGACCAAGTACACATCCTCCAAGTAAATTCACTCGTTCACCCCGAGCGTCTTTGCTATAGAAACAGCCCTTTTCAGGGCTAAAACATGTTTTCCGTAAGGATAAACTTCAACAAAGACTATCTACCCCCTATACCTACCTTACACAGTCGTTAAGACAAGTTACACTCACTACCGGGACTTACCTGGCCGTGCGGCAACGAGATAAACACGCCACGGCATAAAGTTGTCCTCGATGAAGTATTACTTACCTGTACGCGCGGACTTTGCGAAAGCGATTACTTACCTATGCGAGTAGACGAGCGTATTGGCGTATTTATTTTCGTTCGAACGCGCGTCTTTACCGCTGGGCGCGTAGCGTTAGCCGTAACGTAGCGACGAGAGGCTGGCGGAGTAGAGAGGGGGAGGGGTAGGGCCCGGCGGCCGGCCGCCGCGCGCCGCTTGCGGCCGTGCGTTTTAACGCAAGTCGGCAGAGGCGAGTTATCCAGCCGATACTTGATAAGAGAGAGGAGAGAGAGAGGTATGATTTATTATTATAGTGGGCCGAACCGGGCGGCACTGCAATGCCCGGACAACCCGTGATAGAGGTGGTGCAAGCACCCAACACTCCATCGGATTACAAAAATCAGTTTAATATTCTGACTCCGCAATGCGGAGTGTACCAGATATTAAGCTGATAAGAACAGATACTACACTTTGATCTTAGCCAAAAGGCCGAGAAGCGATAAGGTACACAGAATAAAACGCACTTGAAAAACGCTGAATAAGGTAGATGAACCACTAACCTCCAGAAGAGGCCGATGTGGCCTGGGAGCGGAGCTCTGTCTCGCGCGAGGCGTGGCCCGGCCGTCCGTCGATACTCCATGCTCCCCGAGCCACCACAGCACACGCGCCCACTCCCGCGTTGACATCCAATTGCAATTTCGAAAGAATAACGATAAAACATGAACATGACTTACCGGAGTTGCGCCCCGGGCTAGCCGCGGCCCCCGGGGCGGCCCGGGGCGGCGTCCCGATCGACCTGTCCGATGTAATCCGGTAATCCCCCCGGCGGAAGGGTACTCCTGGACGGGTTAGCGCTGCGGCGCCCATCAGCAGCACGGCCGTCGCACTGTCGCCTCCGTGCCCAATTTAACGCCCTGGGCGGGAAACCCGTTGGTTCGGTCTGCGGAAGGGTGAAGAAAGAAGACCCTGTTGAAGTGAGGTTAGGACTTGCAGGGGGTATCACTGTAGACACGGAGTAGCCACGCCAGTGAGGGCGGCGAGGTTCGTGAGATGACCAGCAGTCGAAAGGGGGGGTCGCGGAGCGCCGGTGACAGTTCCTAGAAGTGGAGAGGCGAGCGAAGGGGAGGGTCCGGCGCGGCCCGTCGACGGCCGTGCGATTTCTGGAAGTGGAAGGGTGAGAGCAGCGCCGCCGCCCGGCTGGCTGGCTGCAGTGGTTTTTCGCGGAAAACCGGTGGGGGAAGAAAACTGCACTTGAAATACAGTATATCCCCACCTCGCCTACAGTCGCAACTCCAGTTTACTAAAGTTGTGTGTGTGCGTGCGTGTGCGTGTGCGTTTGTAGTGGCGTGAATCCGAGGAGTTGTGTATGGTGGTGTTGCTCTATCCGAGGAGATTCGTGTGTATATGGTGGCAATGCGAGGAGATTATTTCTTACACTTTTGGTCATTTCACACTTGGTACCTGGCTCGCACGTCCGCCGTTCTGGTGGGATTGTTGCTTGCTGGAGGTCGTCCTTCGGGCCCGACGGGGAACCTCTGCCCAAATTTTCATTTTTTTTGTCGTTTGGACTCTTTTTTTTTTTTTTTTTTTTTTTTTTTTTTTTTTTTGCCCCCCCCCCCCCTCCCCCCCTTTCTCTCTCTATGTTATTACTACTACTCACAGTGACACATTTTGGTACCTGGCTGGCACGAAAAGTGCCAGCTGGAGGTCGTCCTTCGGGCCCGACGGGGAACCCCTGCCCAAATTTCAAAAAATTAGCGTTTTGGACTCTTTTTTTTTTTTTTTTTTTTTTTTTTTTTTTTGCCCCCTCCCCCCCCACTTTCTTCCCCCTATCTCTTTATACTTACCACACCTTGAGAAACTCTGGTACCCGGCTCGCACGGCCACCGTTCTGGTGGTAGACGTGCTTGTCCGGAGGTCGTCCCTCGGGCCCGACGGGTAACCTATGCCCGATTTTCCAACTTGGTGCGTTTCAACACTTTGCCCCTAACCTCTCCTTATTGTGTCTGCTGGTGGGGCGTGTGCCTCGGGCGAGTGGCGAAATGTCGGTGATGGGGTGGGGGGGGGGTGGGGGAGGGGGGTGAGGGGGTAAATTTGGCAAAAAAATGAAAAAACACAAAAAAAAGGACAACAACAAATAACACAAATATTTATTCAACAAACATGTACGAAGGCAAAAAGATGCCAACGAGTTACGAGTTTTAAAAGGCTTTTATTTTTCTTTCTTTTTACAGAGTTTCGTGATTGTTGCCTCTGCCCGTGGGCCTTGAGGTTATAAGTTCATTGCTTGATGTTGATTTTGATTGAGTGTCTTTTCGGTTTTATCAGTTGATTGCCCGGGGTTGCCAGTCCCCAGGTTGCTATGGCCGCCCTATGGCGACCGGTGTCAGCACATAACAGCCCCTTGGGGCACGGAGAGTAGACCCGGGCAGGTGGTTCCCCCGGCATTGGACGCCTGAGGCCCCCACACGGGTCGCACAAGATGTCCTCTGGGTGAGGACGCTGGAGTAAGCCCGGGCAGGCGGTTCCCCTGGCATTGGGCGCCTGGGGCCCCCGCGCGGGCTGCACATGTCGTCCTCCGGAAGGGGGACGGGGAGTGGCCCTGGCAGTTGGTTCCGCCGAAGTCGACGGCCTCCTGGCAGGGCGTACAAGTTGGTCCCCTGAGGGGGACTGGGCAGGGCGTGAGGCGATAGGTTCGCCGCCCTCTTATGATCTAGAACAGATAAATATATACAATGTGATTAGTTAATTGATTACAAAGGATGTTATGTACAGGATTTTCATATTTACATTAAAATACAATACTTAACTTAGGTTATTCAGGCGGCCGCCATAGGGGTATGGCAGCCGCCTCCCCGCCGCTCGGAGCTGGTGGTGGCCCGCCGTGTAGGTAGGCCACCTCTCGGTCGCCGGAGTGCGGTGGGCGTCCGGGCCGCTAGCGTCACTGCTAGAGCGGGGTAGCGCCGTGGTTGCCGGCTGGCTGGCCGGAGGGGGCGCCGGCTAGTACCGCCGACTAGTACTTCTGACCGTGGCGGCCGCATGGGTGCATGATGTGGGCGGGGGCGTGGGCACTGCGGAGGCGTGCCGCGAGGGCAGGGTCGTGGTGGGCACGACGGCGGGCAGCGCGGGCGGGCGGCGGGTCGGCGTAATGGCGTGCAGGGGGACGGGCAGGGCGGCGGCCAGGTGGTCGTGGGGGCGCGGCGGTGGCTCGTGAAGGTGGCGAGCAGGTCGTGCCACGGGCAGCACGGAGGTGATTGCGCCGTGGGTTGGGGCTGCTGCATGTAGCTGTAGTCTCCCTGTAATCATGTACAGTATGGTGTTGGTGCGCGGCGTGGCCTTGGGTGGCGGCTGCCGCGCACCGCTCAGGCAGCCGGCCTGAGGGCCCCCTGGCAGGCGGCCCGCAGGCGAGGGGGGGGAGGGGGGGGTCCCGGGCGGGCAGCGTCCTCCGCGCTGGCTCGCCTCTGCTGTCCCCGGCCCCGGCAGTGCAGTGCCTGGCAGCGGCCCGGCAGGACGTGTGAGCGCTCCTCCGCGCTCGTCGTCGCGGGACCTCTCGGTGTTACGTGTCCGCGAGTGTCCTCCTTCGTCAGGAAGTCGCACGGAGCTGCGCATCGGATCAACTCTGGTTGCTGGGGGCACGGGGTCACGCCTTCCGGGTGGAGTTTTTGAAGTACGGGCAGCGGAGTGGCGGGGCGTAGCGTCTAGCAGGCTGGAATCGTGCAGCGGAGCTCTGAAACACTCAAAACATGCTGACGTGCATGGTTGCGGCGGCCGTCGGCGCGCCGCGCGGTGGAAGGGGGAGAGCAGCGGCCGCTGGGCTGGCGGAGCTGGCTGCCGCCGTTGGAGGCCGAGTGCGTGATAACACAAATATTTATTCAACAAACATGTACGAAGGCAAAAAGATGCAACGGCATGCGGTGTTCCCAAGCGGTCACCCATCTAAGTACTAACCGCACCCAACGCTGCTTGACTTCGGTGTGCGGAAGGGAACCGGTAGACCCAGCGTGGTATGGTCGTTGGCGAGAGAGCCTGTGTGTGGTTGTCTACTTGAGCGGGCTCCTTTCGGGACCGCTCTACCTGGCCGCTGTCATGAAAAATCAGGCCTGGTCACCCACATCGAAGATGGTCATTTTTTCGCAAGGAGACGCCAGGGTCAATCGCTGACGACCTGAAGCGCGGGAAAACGACCCCGAATCGTAAAAGGAGTGTCCCGGTGTAAATAATGATTAGACTTGCCACTTTTTCTGCCCATCCTCGGGAATTTCAAATTGCAGTGGAGGGGAGGGGTGGGGGTCATTTCAAAAATCCGGCAACGCCACGTTGTGCTCTGAGGTCACACCTATCCGACCATGTGTCACATGTGACCATCCGGTCACAAATGTGACCGTAAAATGAGAAACGGCGTGACCATCGCACTTTTTCTCGACCAACCATTTCCGCACGGCCTCCCGTGGACGGCCGGTCGATGCCGGGGCAGTAGAGTGATATTTCCGAAATTTCAAGAACGTGGCAGTGTGCTCCATGGTCACACGCATCCGGACCGTGTCACACATAGTGACCGCCCCGTCACGGGTGTGACCGCAAAAACGTGAAACGGATGAGTCAAATTCGCCACGATGACGATTGCTCTGCCCGCATCGAGGCTTGAGTCTTCCGAACCGTAGGGCCGAATTACCTTTCGGTCCGAGATCTTCGATGTGCAAGTGTGCATCGGAGATGCATTTTTTCAACTTCGCCATTTTACCCACCTCGCAGGTGACTGCCACGCGCGTGACCGTCACGCGGCACCGTCTGATGGGCCTGGTGGTCGGGGGTAGCGCCTCGCTCCGGCCGGGCCGAACGACCGGCGTACTGGATGCGCGTGCGAATGGCCGATCGGCATCGCGCGGGGTATCGACGTTTGTGACGCCGTCGTGACACGCACTCTGTCACGTTACCAAGTCCGGTTGATGGGGGTGCGGCGACTGAGCAAACGAATCCAGGTCACGGGCTAGATAGGGACGGTGCGCTCGTGGAATGCGCGTAAGATGGGCGGAGGCTGTTT
>NC_080046.1:33986966-34020274 GCF_012489685.1 Lotus japonicus | reverse complement strand
AAAGGATAAAGAGGCCAACATATAGCTTTTGAGAGGACATAATTTTAAAATCGATGTTATTTAATCCATTGTATGTCATGAGTTCGTAGAGCTCAATTGAAACTTACTAGAAATGGAGAACTGTAACGAATAAGTTCGGTAGAACCAAATGAGAATGAGGCCAACATATAGCTTTTGAGTGGAGAAATTACTCTCTAATGACAAAAAGTGTCTTGTTGTACCACAATAAGTTTAAGCTCATTATATTCCTCCAGAATGTGATGCAAGTTCGTAGAGCTCAATTAAATGTGGGTGTTTCGGGTTTAGGGTTTAGGTTTAGGGGTAGGACAAAAGGATAAAGAGGCCAACATATAGCTTTTGAGAGGACATAAATTTAAAATCGATGTTATTTATCCATTGTATGTCATGAGTTCGTAGAGCTCAATTGAAACTTACTAGAAATGGAGAACTGTAACGTAATAAGTTCGGTAGAACCAAATGAGAATGAGGCCAACATATAGCTTTTGAGTGGAGAAATTACTCTCTAATGACAAAAAGTGTCTTGTTGTACCACAATAAGTTTAAGCCATGTATTCTCCACCAAATGTGATGCAAGTTCTTAGAGCTCAACGAAATGTGGGTGTTTAGGGTTTAGGTTTAGGGTTTAGGTAGGACAAAAGGATAAAGAGGCCAACATATAGCTTTTGAGAGGACATAAATTTAAAATCGATGTTATTAATCCATTGTATGTCAGACGAGTTCGTAGAGCTCAACTGAAACTTACTACAAATAGAGAATTGTAACGAAATATAGGTAGAACCAAAGGAGAGTGATGCCAACATATCTTTTGAGTGGAGAAATTCTCTCTAATGACAAAAAGTGTCTTGTTGTACCACAATAAGTTTAAGCTCATGATATTGCTCCACCGAATGTGATGCAAGTTCGTAGAGCTCAACTAAATGTGGGTGTTTAGGGTTTAGGGTTTAGGGTTTAGAGTTGGACAAAAGTATAAAGAGGCCAACATATAGCTTTTGAGAGGACATAAATTTGAAATCGATGTTATTAATCTATTGTATGTCATGAGTTTCGTAGAGCTCAATTGAAACTTACTAGAAATGGAGAATGTAACGTAATAAGTTCGGTAGAACCAAAGAGAATGAGGCCAACATATAGCTTTTGAGTGGAGAAATTAGTCTCTAATGACAAAAAGTGTCTTGTTGTACCACAATAAGTTTAAGCCCATGTATTCTCCACCAAATGTGATGCAAGTTCGTAGAGCTCAACGAAATGTGGGTTTTCGGTTTAGGGTTTAGGGTTTATTGTAGGACAAAAGGATAAAGAGGCCAACATATAGCTTTTGAGAGGACATAAATTTAAAATCGATGTTATTAATCCATTGTATGTCAGACGAGTTCGTAGAGCTCAACTGAAACTTACTACAAATGAGAATTGTAACGAAATAAGTACGGTAGAACCAAAGGAGAGTGATGCCAACATATAGCTTTTGAGTGGAGAAAGTTCTCTCTAATGACAAAAAGTGTCTTGTTGTACCACAATAAGTTTAAGCTCATGATATTGCTCCACCGAATGTGATGCAAGTTCGTAGAGCTCAACTAAATGTGGGTGTTTAGGGTTTAGGGTTTAGGTTTAGAGTTGGACAAAAGTATAAAGAGGCCAACATATAGCTTTTGAGAGGACATAAATTTAAATCGATGTTATTAATCCATTGTATGTCATGAGTTCGTAGAGCTCAATTGAAACTTACTAGAAATGGAGAATTGTAACGAAAAGTTCGGTAGAACCAAAGGAGAATGAGGCCAACATATAGCTTTTGAGTGGAGAATTACTCTCTAATGACAAAAAGTGTCTTGTTGTACACAATAAGTTTAAGCTCATTATATTTCCCCAGCAAATGTGATGCAAGTTCGTAGAGCTCAATTAAATGTGGGTGTTTCGGGTTTAGGGTTTAGGGTTTAGGGTAGGACAAAAGGATAAAAGGCCAAATATAGCTTTTGAGAGGACATAAATTTAAAATCGATGTTATTTATCCATTGTATGTCATGAGTTCGTAGAGCTCAATTGAAACTTACTAGAAATGGAGAACTGTAACGTAATAAGTTCGGTAGAACCAAATGAGAATGAGGCCAACATATAGCTTTTGAGTGGAGAAATTACTCTCTAATGACAAAAAGTGTCTTGTTGTACCACAATAAGTTTAAGCCCATTGTATTCCTCCACCAAATATGATGCAAGTTCTTAGAGCTCAACGAAATGTGGGTGTTTCGGGTTTATGGTTTAGGGTTTATGGTAGGACAAAAGGATAAAGAGGCCAATATATAGCTTTTGAGAGGACATAAATTTAAAATCGATGTTATTAATCCATTGTATGTCAGACGAGTTCGTAGAGCTCAACTGGAAACTTTACTACAAATAGAGAATTGTAACGAAATAAGTACGGTAGAACCAAAGGAGAGTGATGCCAACATATATCTTTTGAGTGGAGAAAGTTCTCTCTAATGACAAAAAGTGTCTTGTTGTACCACAATAAGTTTAAGCTCATGATATTGCTCCACCGAATGTGATGCAAGTTCGTAGAGCTCAACTAAATGTGGGTGTTTAGGGTTTAGGGTTTAGGGTTTAGAGTTGGACAAAAGGATAAAGAGGCCAACATATAGCTTTTGAGAGGACATAAATTTGAAATTGATGTTATTAATCTATTGTATGTCATGAGTTCGTAGAGCTCAATTGAAACTTACTAGAAATGGAGAATTGTAACGAAATAAGTTTGGTAGAACCAAAGGAGAATGAGGCCAACATATAGCTTTTGAGTGGAGAAATTACTCTCTAATGACAAAAAGTGTCTTGTTGTACCACAATAAGTTTAAGTTCATTATATTCCTCCACCAAATGTGATGCAAGTTCATAGAGCTCAATTAAATGTGGGTGTTTCGGGTTTAGGGTTTAGGGTTTAGGGTAGGACAAAAGGATAAAGGGGCCAACATATAGCTTTCGAGAGGACATAAATTTAAAAATCGATGTTATTTTTCCATTGTATGTCATGAGTTCGTGCTCAATTGAAACTTACTAGAAATGGAGAAATGTAACGTAATAAGTTCGGTAGAACCAAATGAGAATGAGCCAACATATAGCTTTTGAGTGGAGAAATTACTCTCTAATGACAAAAAGTGTCTTGTTGTACCACAATAAGTTTAAGCCCTTTGTATTCCTCCATCAAATTTGATGCAAGTTCTTAGAGCTCAACGAAATGTGGGTGTTTCGGGTTTAGGGTTTAGGGTTTATGGTAGGACAAAAGGATAAAGAGGCCAACATATAGCTTTTGAGAGGACATAAATTTAAAATCGATGTTATTAATCCATTGTATGTCAGACGAGTTCGTAGAGCTCAACTGAAACTTACTACAAATAGAGAATTGAAAAGAAATAAGTACGGTAGAACCAAAGGAGAGTGATGCCAACATATATCTTTTTAGTGGAGAAAGTTCTCTCTAATGAGAAAAAAGTGTCTTGTTGTGCCACAATAAGTTTAAGCTCATGATATTGCTCCACCGAATGTGATGCAAGTTCGTAGAGCTCAACTAAATGTGGGTGTTTAGGGTTTAGGGTTTAGGGTTTAGAGTTGGACAAAAGTATAAAGAGGCCAACATATAGCTTTTGAGAGGACATAAATTTGAAATCGATGTTATTAATCTATTGTATGTCATGAGTTCGTAGAGCTCAATTGAAACTTACTAGAAATGGAGAATTGTAACGAAATAAGTTCGGTAGAACCAAAGGAGAATGAGGCCAACATATAGCTTTTGAGTGGAGAAATTACTCTGTAATGACAAAAAGTGTATTGTTGTACCACAATAAGTTTAAGCTCATGATATTGCTCCACCGAATGTGATGCAAGTTCGTAGAGCTCAACTAAATGTGGGTGTTTAGGGTTTAGGGTTTAGGGTTTCGAGTTGGACAAAAGTATAAAGAGGCCAACATATAGCTTTGAGAGGACATAAATTTGAAATCGATGTTATTAATCCATTGTATGTCATGAGTTCGTAGAGCTCAATTGAAACTTACTAGAAATGGAGAATTGTAACGAAATAAGTTCGGTAGAACCAAATGAGAATGAGGCCAACATATAGCTTTTGAGTGGAGAAATTACTCTCTAATGACAAAAAGTGTCTTGTTGTACCACAATAAGTTTAAGCTCATTATATTCCTCCACCAAATGTGATGCAAGTTCGTAGAGCTCAATTAAATGTGGGTGTTTCAGGTTTAGGGTTTAGGGTTTAGGGTAGGACAAAAGGATAAAGAGGCCAACATATAGCTTTTGAGAGGACATAAATTTAAAATCGATGTTATTTATCCATTTTATGTCATGAGTTCGTAGAGCTCAATTGAAACTTACTAGAAATGGAGAAATGTAACGTAATAAGTTCGGTAGAACCAAATGAGAATGAGGCCAACATATAGCTTTTGAGTGGAGAAATTACTCTCTAATGACAAAAAGTGTCTTGTTGTACCACAATAAGTTTAAGCCGTTTGTATTCCTCCATCAAATTTGATGCAAGTTCTTAGAGCTCAACGAAATGTGGGTGTTTCGGGTTTAGGGTTTAGGGTTTATGGTAGGACAAAAGGATAAAGAGGCCAAAATATAGCTTTTGAGAGGACATAAATTTAAAATCGATGTTATTAATCCATTGTATGTCAGACGAGTTCGTAGAGCTCAACTGAAACTTACTACAAATAGAGAATTGTAAAGAAATAAGTACGGTAGAACCAAAGGAGAGTGATGCCAACATATATCTTTTTAGTGGAGAAAGTTCTCTCTAATGACAAAAAGTGTCTTGTTGTGCCACAATAAGTTTAAGCTCATGATATTGCTCCACCGAATGTGATGCAAGTTCGTAGAGCTCAACTAAATGTGGGTGTTTAGGGTTTAGGGTTTAGGGTTTAGAGTTGGACAAAAGTATAAAGAGGCCAACATATAGCTTTTGAGAGGACATAAATTTGAAATCGATGTTATTAATCTATTGTATGTCATGAGTTCGTAGAGCTCAATTGAAACTTACTAGAAATGGAGAATTGTAACGAAATAAGTTCGGTAGAACCAAAGGAGAATGAGGCCAACATATAGCTTTTGAGTGGAGAAATTACTCTGTAATGACAAAAAGTGTATTGTTGTACCACAATAAGTTTAAGCTCATGATATTGCTCCACCGAATGTGATGCAAGTTCGTAGAGCTCAACTAAATGTGGGTGTTTAGGGTTTAGGGTTTAGGGTTTCGAGTTGGACAAAAGTATAAAGAGGCCAACATATAGCTTTTGAGAGGACATAAATTTGAAATCGATGTTATTAATCCATTGTATGTCATGAGTTCGTAGAGCTCAATTGAAACTTACTAGAAATGGAGAATTGTAACGAAATAAGTTCGGTAGAACCAAATGAGAATGAGGCCAACATATAGCTTTTGAGTGGAGAAATTACTCTCTAATGACAAAAAGTGTCTTGTTGTACCACAATAAGTTTAAGCTCATTATATTCCTCCACCAAATGTGATACGCCCCAAGTTGATGCAAGGGCTGCAATGGATCGTCTAGGATTGATCTTGGATGATGAGAACTCTGAAATGTGAGAAAGAAGAAGAAGAATTTCGTGATGGAAGGGAAATGGACAGAAAAGAGGGGAAGTTTTAGTGAAATGGAAGATGAAGACTTCACACAAAGGTGGTGACAAACCCTTGATAAGCCTAATTCTTGAATCACTCAAGAACTATGAGAATCACTCTCACAAATCTGAATCACTCAGAAAAGAAAATACTAATTCATTCATAATCTGTCTATTACATTGAAGGAGTGGTCCTTATAAAGAAGAAGGAAATTCAGCCTAGTTACAAAAAAATGATGAGGTGTAATTTCTCTAGAAGAATCCTAGGCTAGGAGTTACAAATTAAAGGAGGAAGATAGTGATATGCTTCAGCCCTGAACGTGTTTTTAGTGGCTGATTGCTTCATGTAACTCCCTTTCTTGATTGTTATTCTGACCAGGGAATATAGCATTCAATGCTCTTTATGAACTTAATTTCCCTATCTTTGTAACTCCATTCTTGGCTTTGAAAGCTCTTCAATCCTTTGACTTTGCTGATGTAACTCCTCCATTCAGAACTTATTGAAATTCAAACACATTCAAAGAGTTTTAAGAAAGGAATGGATCCCTCCCTTTAAGCCCTTCATGCGCCACATGCAAACACACACCACTTGAAGTGGATTAAACACACTAAAATAAAATTCAGCAACATAATGCATTTGGATCCAACTTATTCAATTGGTCCTTTGCATTTTTATTGAAATAAAATAAAACAGAACATCACATGGCAGCCCCTATGCGTGGGCTGGCTCTTCTTCTTGGGCCTGAATGATCATCATGATTTTTGGTTCCATCTCTTCTACCACTTTGTCTTCAAGAATGGTTGCCACTACTTGCTGAAGAGTCTCTTTGGCCTTTTTAGCTCTAGCCCTTGTCATTGGTCCTCCAAGTCCTTTTAGTGCTCCATGACCCTTGTCCTTGTCCTTGTCCTCATCATTCCCTCCCTCTTGAAAAGGATTTGACCTCAAATCAAATTCTCCGCCATCTGCATCAAAGAGAGATAAATCAGAGACATTAAAGGTTGAGCTGATGTTATACTCACCTGGAAGCTCTATTTTGTAGGCATTGTTATTGATTCTCTCAAGCACTTGAAAAGGTCCATCCCCTCTAGGTTGGAGTTTGGATTTCCTTTGTTCTGGAAACCTTTCCTTCCTCATGTGCACCCAAACCCAATCTCCGGGTTGGAACACCACCTCCTTTCTTCCCTTGTTAGCTTGCCTAGCATAACTCTCATTCTTTCTCTCAATTTGAGCCTTCACACGCTCATGCATCTTCTTGACATATTCAGCTTTGCCCTGTCCTTCCTTGTGCTTGAAAACAGAAATGTTAGGCATAGGCAACAAATCAAGAGGAGTCAAAGGGTTAAATCCATACACTACTTCAAATGGAGAGCAATTGGTAGTGCTATGGACAGCCCTATTGTAAGCAAATTCAACATGAGGCAAACACGCCTCCCAAGCCTTTAAATTGGCCTTAAGGACAGTCCTAAGCAAGGTGCCTAGGGTCCTATTAATCACCTCAGTTTGCCCATCAGTTTGTGGGTGGCAAGTGGTAGAGAACAAAAGTTTGGTGCCTAACTTCCCCCATAAAGTCCTCCAGAAGTGACTTAGGAACTTGGTGTCCCTATCACTAACTATGCTTCTAGGCATCCCATGAAGTCTTACAACTTCTTTAAAGAACAAATCAGCAACGTGACAAGCATCATCAGCTTTCCTGCAAGGAATAAAGTGAGCCATTTTTGAAAACCTATCAACAACCACAAAAATGGAATCCTTACCATTCTTTGTTCTAGGGAGGCCTAAAACAAAGTCCATAGACAAGTCAACCCAAGGGTATTCAGGGATTGGCAAAGAAGTATACAAACCATGTGGCATCACCTTAGACTTAGCCTTCTTGCAAACAATGCAATGTTCACAAAACTTGATCACATCATGTTTCATTTTGGGCCAATAGAAATGTTCCTGTAAAGTTTCTAGAGTCTTTTGGACTCCAAAATGACCCATTAATCCCCCAGCATGGGATTCTTTAACAAGCAGTTCTCTAATGGAACTTTTAGGCACACACAACCTGTTTTCCTTAAATAAAAATCCATTGTGCCTATAAAATCCATTTTGAGAAACTTTCTCACAAGCCACAAAAATTTCAGCAAAGTTATCATCTTTTTCATACATTTCTTTCACATGTTCAAGTCCTAGCAATTTAGTCTCTCACATGGAAAGCAACACGTGTCTCCTGGATAAAGCATCAGCCACAATGTTACTTTTCCCTTTTTTGTGTTTTATGACATAGGGAAATTGTTCCAAAAATTCAACCCATTTGGCATGCCTTTTGTTCAACTTACCTTGCCCCTTCAAGTATTTCAGCGACTCATGATCACTATGAATCACGAATTCCTTGGGCAAAAGATAATGCTGCCAAGTCTTCAAAGCTCTCACCAAAGCATACAATTCCTTATCATAAGTAGAATAGTTAAGGGCAGCTCCGCTTAACTTTTCACTAAAATAAGCAATTGGGTGGCCTTCTTGAAGCAACACAGCACCAATACCTACATTTGAAGCATCACATTCAAGTTCAAAAGATTTAGCAAAGTTAGGTAAAGCAAGTATAGGTGCATGGGTAAGCTTATGCTTTAGGGCAGCAAAGGCCTCTTCTTGATTCTTTCCCCAATGAAAACCCACATTCTTTTTCACCACTTCATTTAGGGGTGCTGCCAAGGTACTAAAGTCCTTTACAAACCTCCTGTAGAAACTGGCCAAGCCATGAAAACTTCTTACATCACCCACGGATTTAGGAGTGGGCCACTCTTGAATGGCTTTGATCTTTTCCTCATCAACCTGCACTCCTTTCGAACTCACAACAAAACCAAGAAACACAACATGGTCAGTGCAAAAAGTGCATTTCTCAAGATTGGCAAACAATTGTTCCTTTCTAAGCATACTCAAGACGGATCTTAAGTGCTCAACATGCAGCTCAAGAGTAGTGCTATAGACCAAAATATCATCAAAGTACACAACCACAAATTTCCCAATGAATTCCCTCAAAACATGGTTCATTAGTCTCATAAAAGTACTAGGTGCATTAGTTAAACCAAAAGGCATAACCAACCATTCATACAAACCATATTTAGTTTTGAAAGCAGTTTTCCATTCATCCCCTTCTTTAATCCTTATCTGATTGTAACCACTTTTCAAATCAATTTTAGAAAAATAACATGCTCCATGCAATTCATCAAGCAAATCATCAAGTCTAGGAATAGGGTGCCTATACTTAATGGTGATGTTATTCAAGGCTCTACAATCAGAGCACATTCTCCAAGTCCCATCTTTCTTTGGTACCAAAATCACCGGTACAGCACAAGGACTCATGCTATTTCTTACCCACCCTTTGTTCAACAGTTCTTCCACTTGTCTTTGAATTTCAGTGGTTTCTTGTGGGTTGCTTCTATATGCTGGCCTATTAGGCAAAGAAGCTCCCGGAATGAGATCAATTTGATGCTCAATTCCTCTCAGTGGTGGTAGACCACTTGGAACACTTGTTGGAAACACATCCTCATAATCCTGCAAAAGAGATTTAACACTAGAAGGCAGCTCAAAATTTTCAAAAGTGTTAGTGTTCAAAATCTGATTTTTGCAAAACATCAAGTATAGGATCTATTTTGAAGCTATCATCCTTTTCACCTCTCTCTTTTTGATCAAACAAATTTCTTTTCTCTCAAGTATTTCACTCTTTTCTTTTTGCTCTCTCTCAAGTGTTTCACTCTTTTCTTTTTGCTTTCTCTCAAGTGTCTCACTCTTTTCTTTTCTCTCTTGTTCAATCTTTTCTCTCATTTTCTTTTGATCCTCACGCACCTCCCTAGGGCTCAAAGGTTTGAGCGTAATTTTCTGGCCATGATGTTGGCATGAGATCTTGTTGGTGCTTCCATTATGATCAGAGTTGGTGTCATATTGCCATGGTCTTCCCAGCAGTATGTGACTAGCCTCCATGGGAACAACATCACAAAGAACCTTATCCCTGTATTTGCCAATGGAAAAGTCAACTTCAACTTGCTTACTTACTTGTATTTCTCCATAGTGGCTGAGCCATTGAAGTTTGTATGGCCAAGGATGTGGTTTTGTGACCAGGTTCAGCTTCTCCACCATTCTTTCGCTAGCCACATTAGTACAGCTTCCGCCATCAACAATCATCAAGCAAATCTGCCCATTGACAGAACATCTTGTGTGAAATATATTCTCTCTTTGGCTTTCTTTCTTTGGCTTTTGTTGGCTACCAAGCATTCTTCGGATCATCAACAGTTCACCATTCATGGCTGCCTCCTCTTCTTCTTCACTTTGTTCTCCTTCGGACTCACTGGTGTAGTCTCCATCATCCTTAAGAATCATGGTCTTTTTGGAGGCACATTCATAAGCATAATGTCCCATACCTTGGCATTTGAAGCACTTGACCTCTTTGCTCTTTTTGGATGGTTGTTCAAGAGGTTTTGAAGAAGCTGAAGCTTGTGGTTTGGTGGCTGGTTTGCTAAGGGTGCTCGGCCCTTCATTCTTCATTCTGTCTCTCCAAGATGAATTGGAATTGGTAGAACTCTTCCTTGCAAGCCCTTTCCTTTTGAGTTGTTGCTCAACTTTAGTGGCCTTGTGCAGCAATTCTTCCATGTCTACATATTCCTGAAGTTCTATCATTAGATAAACCATTAATAAATCGAATCATGGTTACCTCTTCATCCTCCTCAAGATTGGCTTGCAACATAAGCACCTCAAGTTCTTTGTAATACTCCTCAACACTCTTGCTGCCTTGGGTAAGTTTTTGAAGTTTAAATTTTACATCCCTAGCATGGCTTGAAGGGACATATCTTTTCCTCATGATTCGTTTCATTTCAGCCCATGTTTCCACCGCTGGCTCCTCATTTCTCAATCTCTCTTTTGCAAACTTATTCCACCAAACAAGAGCATAGTCTGAAAAGTGAGCAGCTGCAAGTTTCACCTTTTGGTCCTCCTCATAGTTGTTGCAAGCAAAGACATGCTCTATTTTGAGTTCCCACACCAAGTATGCCTCTGGATCACTCTTTCCCTTAAAAGGAGGAATTTGGAATTTGACTCCTTCAATCCGAGCAGGTCTAGGATTTTCATGAATTCGTCGTGGCCTCCCGCCTTCACTGTCACTATTGTTCCGGTTCTCCATTTGATCCAGCCTTTCGTGGATCTCTTCAGTTTGCCTCCTCATTAAGTTTTCCAGATGTTGTGTAAGAGCCCGCATTTCGATGGTCGAGAGCCGCACTGCTGGTTGCTCCTCCTCTTCTCCTGACATCTTTGACAAATGAAAAGATTCAAGTAGAACAAACAAATGTTAGTGTTTACCTCACTTCTCTCGTGTTTCCCTCAAATTGGCTTTTCTATGATGTGCACTCTTGCCTTTTTCCACTCAAAAATTCTCACAATCTCTTGAGTAAATCAAAGTTAAGACACACAAAGAATTATGCCACCAAATTTGTGTAGAGTCACACAGATTAGAATAGACTTTAGAATATGAAACAAAAGAAGACAAGACAAATCACCACAGAAATGGAAAGGACTCCAAATATTTAGAGACTAAAGAAGAATTCAAGAACAAACAGAAAGAAGAAAATAAATTGGAATGCTAGCAACAAAATTACCTTGAACAATTGAATTTGGCTAATTAAACAAGAACCATTCAGCCATTTTTTTTTTTGAATTTTCGTTTTTTTTTTTTTTTGAATTTTCGTTTTGTAATTTGTTTTTGATTCTGAACAATTAACAAGGCTTAACTTTTGCAATGGTTCAGCCAAAAGAAACAAAAACTAAAATCAAGGTAACAAGAAATGACAAAGAGTTGCTAACCAGAATTCCAGATAAGAAAAGAAACCAAAATCCTAGAACCGGAGCTCTGATTACCAAATGATACGCCCCAAGTTGATGCAAGGGCTGCAATGGATCGTCTAGGATTGATCTTGGATGATGAGAACTCTGAAATGTGAGAAAGAAGAAGAAGAATTTCGTGATGGAAGGGAAATGGACAGAAAAGAGGGGAAGTTTTAGTGAAATGGAAGATGAAGACTTCACACAAAGGTGGTGACAAACCCTTGATAAGCCTAATTCTTGAATCACTCAAGAACTATGAGAATCACTCTCACAAATCTGAATCACTCAGAAAAGAAAATACTAATTCATTCATAATCTGTCTATTACATTGAAGGAGTGGTCCTTATAAAGAAGAAGGAAATTCAGCCTAGTTACAAAAAAATGATGAGGTGTAATTTCTCTAGAAGAATCCTAGGCTAGGAGTTACAAATTAAAGGAGGAAGATAGTGATATGCTTCAGCCCTGAACGTGTTTTTAGTGGCTGATTGCTTCATGTAACTCCCTTTCTTGATTGTTATTCTGACCAGGGAATATAGCATTCAATGCTCTTTATGAACTTAATTTCCCTTTCTTTGTAACTCCATTCTTGGCTTTGAAAGCTCTTCAATCCTTTGACTTTGCTGATGTAACTCCTCCATTCAGAACTTATTGAAATTCAAACACATTCAAAGAGTTTTAAGAAAGGAATGGATCCCTCCCTTTAAGCCCTTCATGCGCCACATGCAAACACACACCACTTGAAGTGGATTAAACACACTAAAATAAAATTCAGCAACATAATGCATTTGGATCCAACTTATTCAATTGGTCCTTTGCATTTTTATTGAAATAAAATAAAACAGAACATCACATGGCAGCCCCTATGCGTGGGCTGGCTCTTCTTCTTGGGCCTGAATGATCATCATGATTTTTGGTTCCATCTCTTCTACCACTTTGTCTTCAAGAATGGTTGCCACTACTTGCTGAAGAGTCTCTTTGGCCTTTTTAGCTCTAGCCCTTGTCATTGGTCCTCCAAGTCCTTTTAGTGCTCCATGACCCTTGTCCTTGTCCTTGTCCTCATCAAAATGTGATGCAAGTTCGTAGAGCTCAATTAAATGTGGGTGTTTCAGGTTTAGGGTTTAGGGTTTAGGGTAGGACAAAAGGATAAAGAGGCCAACATATAGCTTTTGAGAGGACATAAATTTAAAATCGATGTTATTTATCCATTGTATGTCATGAGTTCGTAGAGCTCAATTGAAACTTACTAGAAATTGAGAACTGTAACGTAATAAGTTCGGTAGAACCAAATGAGAATGAGGCCAACATATAGCTTTTGAGTGGTGAAATTACTCTCTAATGACAAAAAGTGTCTTGTTGTACCACAATAAGTTTAAGCTCATTATATTCCTCCAGCAAATGTGATGCAAGTTCGTAGAGCTCAATTAAATGTGGGTGTTTCGGGTTTAGGGTTTAGGGTTTAGGGTAGGACAAAAGGAGAAAGAGGCCAACATATAGCTTTTGAGAGGACATAAATTTAAAATCGATGTTATTTATCCATTTTATGTCATGAGTTCGTAGAGCTCAATTGAAACTTACTAGAAATGGAGAACTGTAACGTAATAAGTTCGGTAGAACCAAATGAGAATGAGGCCAACATATAGCTTTTGAGTGGAGAAATTACTCTCTAATGACAAAAAGTGTCTTGTTGTACCACAATAAGTTTAAGCCCATTGTATTCCTCCACCAAATGTGATGCAAGTTCTTAGAGCTCAACGAAATGTGGGTGTTTCGGGTTTATGGTTTAGGGTTTATGGTAGGACAAAAGGAAAAAGAGGCCAACATATAGCTTTTGAGAGGACATAAATTTAAAATCGATGTTATTAATCCATTGTATGTCAGACGAGTTCGTAGAGCTCAACTGAAACTTACTACAAATAGAGAATTGTAACGAAATAAGTACGGTAGAACCAATGGAGAGTGATGCCAACATATATCATTTGAGTGGAGAAAGTTCTCTCTAATGACAAAAAGTGTCTTGTTGTACCACAATAAGTTTAAGCTCATGATATTGCTCCACCGAATGTGATGCAAGTTCGTAGAGCTCAACTAAATGTGGGTGTTTAGGGTTTAGGGTTTAGAGTTGGACAAAAGTATAAAGAGGCCAACATATAGCTTTTGAGAGGACATAAATTTGAAATCGATGTTATTAATCTATTGTATGTCATGAGTTCGTAGAGCTCAATTGAAACTTACTAGAAATGGAGAATTGTAACGAAATAAGTTCGGTAGAACCAAAGGAGAATGAGGCCAACATATAGCTTTTGAGTGGAGAAATTACTCTCTAATGACAAAAAGTGTCTTGTTGTACCACAATAAGTTTAAGCTCATTATATTCCTCCACCAAATGTGATGCAAGTTCATAGAGCTCAATTAAATGTGGGTGTTTCGGGTTTAGGGTTTAGGGTTTAGGGTAGGACAAAAGGATAAAGGGGCCAACATATAGCTTTTGAGAGGACATAAATTTAAAATCGATGTTATTTATCCATTGTATGTCATGAGTTCGTGCTCAATTGAAACTTACTAGAAATGGAGAACTGTAACGTAATAAGTTCGGTAGAACCAAATGAGAATGAGGCCAACATATAACTTTTGAGTGGAGAAATTACTCTCTAATGACAAAAAGTGTCTTGTTGTACCACAATAAGTTTAAGCCCATTGTATTCCTCCACCAAATGTGATGCAAGTTCTTAGAGCTCAACGAAATGTGGGTGTTTCGGGTTTATGGTTTAGGGTTTATGGTAGGACAAAAGGATAAAGAGGCCAACATATAGCTTTTGAGAGGACATAAATTTAAAATCGATGTTATTAATCCATTGTATGTCAGACGAGTTCGTAGAGCTCAACTGAAACTTACTACAAATAGAGAATTGTAAAGAAATAAGTACGGTAGAACCAAAGGAGAGTGATGCCAACATATATCTTTTTAGTGGAGAAAGTTCTCTCTAATGACAAAAAGTGTCTTGTTGTGCCACAATAAGTTTAAGCTCATGATATTGCTCCACCGAATGTGATGCAAGTTCGTAGAGCTCAACTAAATGTGGGTGTTTAGGGTTTAGGGTTTAGAGTTGGACAAAAGTATAAAGAGGCCAACATATAGCTTTTGAGAGGACATAAATTTGAAATCGATGTTATTAATCTATTGTATGTCATGAGTTCGTAGAGCTCAATTGAAACTTACTAGAAATGGAGAATTGTAACGAAATAAGTTCGGTAGAACCAAAGGAGAATGAGGCCAACATATAGCTTTTGAGTGGAAAAATTACTCTGTAATGACAAAAAGTGTATTGTTGTACCACAATAAGTTTAAGCTCATGATATTGCTCAACCGAATGTGATGCAAGTTCGTAGAAATCAACTAAATGTGGGTGTTTAGGGTTTAGGGTTTAGGGTTTCGAGTTGGACAAAAGTATAAAGAGGCCAACATATATAGCTTTTGAGAGGACATAAATTTGAAATCGATGTTATTAATCCATTGTATGTCATGAGTTCGTAGAGCTCAATTGAAACTTACTAGAAATGGAGAATTGTAACGAAATAAGTTCGGTAGAACCAAAGGAGAATGAGGCCAACATATAGCTTTTGAGTGGAGAAATTACTCTCTAATGACAAAAAGTGTCTTGTTGTACCACAATAAGTTTAAGCTCATTATATTCCTCCACCAAATGAGATGCAAGTTCATAGAGCTCAATTAAATGTGGGTGTTTCGGGTTTAGGGTTTAGGGTTTAGGGTAGGACAAAAGAATAAAGGGGCCAACATATAGCTTTTGAGAGGACATAAATTTAAAATCGATGTTATTTATCCATTGTATGTCATGAGTTCGTGCTCAATTGAAACTTACTAGAAATGGAGAACTGTAACGTAATAAGTTCGGTAGAACCAAATGAGAATGAGGCCAACATATAGCTTTTGAGTGGAGAAATTACTCTCTAATGACAAAAAGTGTCTTGTTGTACCACAATAAGTTTAAGCCCATTGTATTCCTCCACCAAATGTGATGCAAGTTCTTAGAGCTCAACGAAATGTGGGTGTTTCGGGTTTATGGTTTAGGGTTTATGGTAGGACAAAAGGATAAAGAGGCCAACATATAGCTTTTGAGAGGACATAAATTTAAAATCGATGTTATTAATCCATTGTATGTCAGACGAGTTCGTAGAGCTTAACTGAAACTTACTACAAATAGAGAATTGTAACGAAATAAGTACGGTAGAACCAAAGGAGAGTGATGCCAACATATATCTTTTGAGTGGAGAAAGTTCTCTCTAATGACAAAAAGTGTCTTGTTGTACCACAATAAGTTTAAGCTCATGATATTGCTCCACCGAATGTGATGCAAGTTCGTAGAGCTCAACTAAATGTGGGTGTTTAGGGTTTAGGGTTTAGGGTTTAGAGTTGGACAAAAGTATAAAGAGGCCAACATATAGCTTTTGAGAGGACATAAATTTGAAATCGATGTTATTAATCTATTGTATGTCATGAGTTCGTAGAGCTCAATTGAAACTTACTAGAAATGGAGAATTGTAACGAAATAAGTTCGGTAGAACCAAAGGAGAATGAGGCCAACATATAGCTTTTGAGTGGAGAAATTACTCTCTAATGACAAAAAGTGTCTTGTTGTACCACAATAAGTTTAAGCTCATTATATTCCTCCACCAAATGTGATGCAAGTTCATAGAGCTCAATTAAATGTGGGTGTTTCGGGTTTAGGGTTTAGGGTTTAGGGTAGGACAAAAGGATAAAGGGGCCAACATATAGCTTTTGAGAGGACATAAATTTAAAATCGATGTTATTTATCCATTGTATGTCATGAGTTCGTGCTCAATTGAAACTTACTAGAAATGGAGAACTGTAACGTAATAAGTTCGGTAGAACCAAATGAGAATGAGGCCAACATATAGCTTTTGAGTGGAGAAATTACTCTCTAATGACAAAAAGTGTCTTGTTGTACCACAATAAGTTTAAGCCCATTGTATTCCTCCACCAAATGTGATGCAAGTTCTTAGAGCTCAACGAAATGTGGGTGTTTCGGGTTTATGGTTTAGGGTTTATGGTAGGACAAAAGGATAAAGAGGCCAACATATAGCTTTTGAGAGGACATAAATTTAAAATCGATGTTATTAATCCATTGTATGTCAGACGAGTTCGTAGAGCTCAACTGAAACTTACTACAAATAGAGAATTGTAACGAAATAAGTACGGTAGAACCAAAGGAGAGTGATGCCAACATATATCTTTTGAGTGGAGAAAGTTCTCTCTAATGACAAAAAGTGTCTTGTTGTACCACAATAAGTTTAAGCTCATGATATTGCTCCACCGAATGTGATGCAAGTTCGTAGAGCTCAACTAAATGTGGGTGTTTAGGGTTTAGGGTTTAGGGTTTAGAGTTGGACAAAAGTATAAAGAGGCCAACATATAGCTTTTGAGAGGACATAAATTTGAAATCGATGTTATTAATCTATTGTATGTCATGAGTTCGTAGAGCTCAATTGAAACTTACTAGAAATGGAGAATTGTAACGAAATAAGTTCGGTAGAACCAAAGGAGAATGAGGCCAACATATAGCTTTTGAGTGGAGAAATTACTCTCTAATGACAAAAAGTGTCTTTTTGTACCACAATAAGTTTAAGCTCATTATATTCCTCCACCAAATGTGATGCAAGTTCGTAGAGCTCAATTAAATGTGGGTGTTTCGGGTTTAGGGTTTAGGGTAGGACAAAAGGATAAAGAGGCCAACATATAGCTTTTGAGAGGACATAAATTTAAAATCGATGTTATTTATCCAATTTATGTCATGAGTTCGTAGAGCTCAATTGAAACTTACTAGAAATGGAGAATTGTAACGAAATAAGTTCGGTAGAACCAAAGGAGAATGAGGCCAACATATAGCTTTTGAGTGGAGAAATTACTCTCTAATGACAAAAAGTGTCTTGTTGTACCACAATAAGTTTAAGCTCATTATATTCCTCCACCAAATGTGATGCAAGTTCATAGAGCTCAATTAAATGTGGGTGTTTCGGGTTTAGGGTTTAGGGTTTAGGGTAGGACAAAAGGATAAAGGGGCCAACATATAGCTTTTGAGAGGACATAAATTTAAAATCGATGTTATTTATCCATTGTATGTCATGAGTTCGTGCTCAATTGAAACTTACTAGAAATGGAGAACTGTAACGTAATAAGTTCGGTAGAACCAAATGAGAATGAGGCCAACATATAGCTTTTGAGTGGAGAAATTACTCTCTAATGACAAAAAGTGTCTTGTTGTACCACAATAAGTTTAAGCCCATTGTATTCCTCCACCAAATGTGATGCAAGTTCTTAGAGCTCAACGAAATGTGGGTGTTTCGGGTTTATGGTTTAGGGTTTATGGTAGGACAAAAGGATAAAGAGGCCAACATATAGCTTTTGAGAGGACATAAATTTAAAATCGATGTTATTAATCCATTGTATGTCAGACGAGTTCGTAGAGCTCAACTGAAACTTACTACAAATAGAGAATTGTAACGAAATAAGTACGGTAGAACCAAAGGAGAGTGATGCCAACATATATCTTTTGAGTGGAGAAAGTTCTCTCTAATGACAAAAAGTGTCTTGTTGTACCACAATAAGTTTAAGCTCATGATATTGCTCCACCGAATGTGATGCAAGTTCGTAGAGCTCAACTAAATGTGGGTGTTTAGGGTTTAGGGTTTAGGGTTTAGAGTTGGACAAAAGTATAAAGAGGCCAACATATAGCTTTTGAGAGGACATAAATTTGAAATCGATGTTATTAATCTATTGTATGTCATGAGTTCGTAGAGCTCAATTGAAACTTACTAGAAATGGAGAATTGTAACGAAATAAGTTCGGTAGAACCAAAGGAGAATGAGGCCAACATATAGCTTTTGAGTGGAGAAATTACTCTCTAATGACAAAAAGTGTCTTTTTGTACCACAATAAGTTTAAGCTCATTATATTCCTCCACCAAATGTGATGCAAGTTCGTAGAGCTCAATTAAATGTGGGTGTTTCGGGTTTAGGGTTTAGGGTAGGACAAAAGGATAAAGAGGCCAACATATAGCTTTTGAGAGGACATAAATTTAAAATCGATGTTATTTATCCAATTTATGTCATGAGTTCGTAGAGCTCAATTGAAACTTACTAGAAATGGAGAATTGTAACGAAATAAGTTCGGTAGAACCAAAGGAGAATGAGGCCAACATATAGCTTTTGAGTGGAGAAATTACTCTCTAATGACAAAAAGTGTCTTGTTGTACCACAATAAGTTTAAGCTCATTATATTCCTCCACCAAATGTGATGCAAGTTCATAGAGCTCAATTAAATGTGGGTGTTTCGGGTTTAGGGTTTAGGGTTTAGGGTAGGACAAAAGGATAAAGGGGCCAACATATAGCTTTTGAGAGGACATAAATTTAAAATCGATGTTATTTATCCATTGTATGTCATGAGTTCGTGCTCAATTGAAACTTACTAGAAATGGAGAACTGTAACGTAATAAGTTCGGTAGAACCAAATGAGAATGAGGCCAACATATAGCTTTTGAGTGGAGAAATTACTCTCTAATGACAAAAAGTGTCTTGTTGTACCACAATAAGTTTAAGCCCATTGTATACCTCCACCAAATGTGATGCAAGTTCTTAGAGCTCAACGAAATGTGGGTGTTTCGGGTTTATGGTTTAGGGTTTATGGTAGGACAAAAGGATAAAGAGGCCAACATATAGTGATACGCCCCAAGTTGATGCAAGGGCTGCAATGGATCGTCTAGGATTGATCTTGGATGATGAGAACTCTGAAATGTGAGAAAGAAGAAGAAGAATTTCGTGATGGAAGGGAAATGGACAGAAAAGAGGGGAAGTTTTAGTGAAATGGAAGATGAAGACTTCACACAAAGGTGGTGACAAACCCTTGATAAGCCTAATTCTTGAATCACTCAAGAACTATGAGAATCACTCTCACAAATCTGAATCACTCAGAAAAGAAAATACTAATTCATTCATAATCTGTCTATTACATTGAAGGAGTGGTCCTTATAAAGAAGAAGGAAATTCAGCCTAGTTACAAAAAAATGATGAGGTGTAATTTCTCTAGAAGAATCCTAGGCTAGGAGTTACAAATTAAAAGAGGAAGATAGTGATATGCTTCAGCCCTGAACGTGTTTTTAGTGGCTGATTGCTTCATGTAACTCCCTTTCTTGATTGTTATTCTGACCAGGGAATATAGCATTCAATGCTCTTTATGAACTTAATTTCCCTTTCTTTGTAACTCCATTCTTGGCTTTGAAAGCTCTTCAATCCTTTGACTTTGCTGATGTAACTCCTCCATTCAGAACTTATTGAAATTCAAACACATTCAAAGAGTTTTAAGAAAGGAATGGAGCCCTCCCTTTAAGCCCTTCATGCGCCACATGCAAACACACACCACTTGAAGTGGATTAAACACACTAAAATAAAATTCAGCAACATAATGCATTTGGATCCAACTTATTCAATTGGTCCTTTGCATTTTTATTGAAATAAAATAAAACAGAACATCACATGGCAGCCCCTATGCGTGGGCTGGCTCTTCTTCTTGGGCCTGAATGATCATCATGATTTTTGGTTCCATCTCTTCTACCACTTTGTCTTCAAGAATGGTTGCCACTACTTGCTGAAGAGTCTCTTTGGCCTTTTTAGCTCTAGCCCTTGTCATTGGTCCTCCAAGTCCTTTTAGGGCTCCATGACCCTTGTCCTTGTCCTTGTCCTCATCATTCCCTCCCTCTTGAAAAGGATTTGACCTCAAATCAAATTCTCCGCCATCTGCATCAAAGAGAGATAAATCAGAGACATTAAAGGTTGAGCTGATGTTATACTCACCTGGAAGCTCTATTTTGTAGGCATTGTTATTGATTCTCTCAAGCACTTGAAAAGGTCCATCCCCTCTAGGTTGGAGTTTGGATTTCCTTTGTTCTGGAAACCTTTCCTTCCTCATGTGCACCCAAACCCAATCTCCGGGTTGGAACACCACCTCCTTTCTTCCCTTGTTAGCTTGCCTAGCATAACTCTCATTCTTTCTCTCAATTTGAGCCTTCACACGCTCATGCATCTTCTTGACATATTCAGCTTTGCCCTGTCCTTCCTTGTGCTTGAAAACAGAAATGTTAGGCATAGGCAACAAATCAAGAGGAGTCAAAGGGTTAAATCCATACACTACTTCAAATGGAGAGCAATTGGTAGTGCTATGGACAGCCCTATTGTAAGCAAATTCAACATGAGGCAAACACGCCTCCCAAGCCTTTAAATTGGCCTTAAGGACAGTCCTAAGCAAGGTGCCTAGGGTCCTATTAACCACCTCAGTTTGCCCATCAGTTTGTGGGTGGCAAGTGGTAGAGAACAAAAGTTTGGTGCCTAACTTCCCCCATAAAGTCCTCCAGAAGTGACTTAGGAACTTGGTGTCCCTATCACTAACTATGCTTCTAGGCATCCCATGAAGTCTTACAACTTCTTTAAAGAATAAATCAGCAACGTGACAAGCATCATCAGCTTTCCTGCAAGGAATAAAGTGAGCCATTTTTGAAAACCTATCAACAACCACAAAAATGGAATCCTTACCATTCTTTGTTCTAGGGAGGCCTAAAACAAAGTCCATAGACAAGTCAACCCAAGGGTATTCAGGGATTGGCAAAGAAGTATACAAACCATGTGGCATCACCTTAGACTTAGCCTTCTTGCAAACAATGCAATGTTCACAAAACTTGATCACATCATGTTTCATTTTGGGCCAATAGAAATGTTCCTGTAAAGTTTCTAGAGTCTTTTGGACTCCAAAATGACCCATTAGTCCCCCAGCATGGGATTCTTTAACAAGCAGTTCTCTAATGGAACTTTTAGGCACACACAACCTGTTTTCCTTAAATAAAAATCCATTGTGCCTATAAAATCCATTTTGAGAAACTTTCTCACAAGCCACAAAAATTTCAGCAAAGTTATCATCTTTTTCATACATTTCTTTCACATGTTCAAGTCCTAGCAATTTAGTCTCTAACATGGAAAGCAACACGTGTCTCCTGGATAAAGCATCAGCCACAATGTTACTTTTCCCCTTTTTGTGTTTTATGACATAGGGAAATTGTTCCAAAAATTCAACCCATTTGGCATGCCTTTTGTTCAACTTACCTTGCCCCTTCAAGTATTTCAGCGACTCATGATCACTATGAATCACAAATTCCTTGGGCAAAAGATAATGCTGCCAGGTCTTCAAAGCTCTCACCAAAGCATACAATTCCTTATCATAAGTAGAATAGTTAAGGGCAGCTCCGCTTAACTTTTCACTAAAATAAGCAATTGGGTGGCCTTCTTGAAGCAACACAGCTCCAATACCTACATTTGAAGCATCACATTCAAGTTCAAAAGATTTAGCAAAGTTAGGTAAAGCAAGTATAGGTGCATGGGTAAGCTTATGCTTTAGGGCAGCAAAGGCCTCTTCTTGATTCTTTCCCCAATGAAAACCCACATTCTTTTTCACCACTTCATTTAGGGGTGCTGCCAAGGTACTAAAGTCCTTTACAAACCTCCTGTAGAAACTGGCCAAGCCATGAAAACTTCTTACATCACCCACGGATTTAGGAGTGGGCCACTCTTGAATGGCTTTGATCTTTTCCTCATCAACCTGCACTCCTTTCGAACTCACAACAAAACCAAGAAACACAACATGGTCAGTGCAAAAAGTGCATTTCTCAAGATTGGCAAACAATTGTTCCTTTCTAAGCATACTCAAGACGGATCTTAAGTGCTCAACATGCAGCTCAAGAGTAGTGCTATAGACCAAAATATCATCAAAGTACACAACCACAAATTTCCCAATGAATTCCCTCAAAACATGGTTCATTAGTCTCATAAAAGTACTAGGTGCATTAGTTAAACCAAAAGGCATAACCAACCATTCATACAAACCATATTTAGTTTTGAAAGCAGTTTTCCATTCATCCCCTTCTTTAATCCTTATCTGATTGTAACCACTTTTCAAATCAATTTTAGAAAAATAACATGCTCCATGCAATTCATCAAGCAAATCATCAAGTCTAGGAATAGGGTGCCTATACTTAATGGTGATGTTATTCAAGGCTCTACAATCAGAGCACATTCTCCAAGTCCCATCTTTCTTTGGTACCAAAATCACCGGTACAGCACAAGGACTCATGCTATTTCTTACCCACCCTTTGTTCAAGAGTTCTTCCACTTGTCTTTGAATTTCAGTGGTTTCTTGTGGGTTGCTTCTATATGCTGGCCTATTAGGCAAAGAAGCTCCCGGAATGAGATCAATTTGATGCTCAATTCCTCTCAGTGGTGGTAGACCACTTGGAACACTTGTTGGAAACACATCCTCATAATCCTGCAAAAGAGATTTAACACTAGAAGGCAGCTCAAAATTTTCAAAAGTGTTAGTGTTCAAAATCTGATTTTTGCAAAACATCAAGTATAGGATCTGTTTTGAAGCTATCATCCTTTTCACCTCTCTCTTTTTGATCAAACAAATTTCTTTTCTCTCAAGTATTTCACTCTTTTCTTTTTGCTCTCTCTCAAGTGTTTCACTCTTTTCTTTTTGCTTTCTCTCAAGTGTCTCACTCTTTTCTTTTCTCTCTTGTTCAATCTTTTCTCTCATTTTCTTTTGATCCTCACGCACCTCCCTAGGGCTCAAAGGTTTGAGCGTAATTTTCTGGCCATGATGTTGGAATGAGATCTTGTTGGTGCTTCCATTATGATCAGAGTTGGTGTCATATTGCCATGGTCTTCCCAGCAGTATGTGACTAGCCTCCATGGGAACAACATCACAAAGAACCTTATCCCAGTATTTGCCAATGGAAAAGTCAACTTCAACTTGCTTACTTACTTGTATTTCTCCATAGTGGCTGAGCCATTGAAGTTTGTATGGCCAAGGATGTGGTTTTGTGACCAGGTTCAGCTTCTCCACCATTCTTTCACTAGCCACATTAGTACAGCTTCCGCCATCAACAATCATCAAGCAAATCTGCCCATTGACAGAACATCTTGTGTGAAAGATATTCTCTCTTTGGCTTTCTTTCTTTGGCTTTTGTTGGCTACCAAGCATTCTTCGGATCATCAACAGTTCACCATTCATGGCTGCCTCCTCTTCTTCTTCACTTTGTTCTCCTTCGGACTCACTGGTGTAGTCTCCATCATCCTTAAGAATCATGGTCTTTTTGGAGGCACATTCATAAGCATAATGTCCCATACCTTGGCATTTGAAGCACTTGACCTCTTTGCTCTTTTTGGATGGTTGTTCAAGAGGTTTTGAAGAAGCTGAAGCTTGTGGTTTGGTGGCTGGTTTGCTAAGGGTGCTCGGCCCTTCATTCTTCATTCTGTCTCTCCAAGATGAATTGGAATTGGTAGAACTCTTCCTTGCAAGCCCTTTCCTTTTGAGTTGTTGCTCAACTTTAGTGGCCTTGTGCAGCAATTCTTCCATGTCTACATATTCCTGAAGTTCTACAATATCTCTAACATCATTAGATAGACCATTAATAAATCGAATCATGGTTACCTCTTCATCCTCCTCAAGATTGGCTTGCAACATAAGCACCTCAAGTTCTTTGTAATACTCCTCAACACTCTTGCTGCCTTGGGTAAGTTTTTGAAGTTTAAATTTTACATCCCTAGCATGGCTTGAAGGGACATATCTTTTCCTCATGATTCGTTTCATTTCAGCCCATGTTTCCACCGCTGGCTCCTCATTTCTCAATCTCTCTTTTGCAAACTTATTCCACCAAACAAGAGCATAGTCTGAAAAGTGAGCAGCTGCAAGTTTCACCTTTTGGTCCTCCTCATAGTTGTTGCAAGCAAAGACATGCTCTATTTTGAGTTCCCACTCCAAGTATGCCTCTGGATCACTCTTTCCCTTAAAAGGAGGAATTTGGAATTTGACTCCTTCAATCCGAGCAGGTCTAGGATTTTCATGAATTCGTCGTGGCCTCCCGCCTTCACTGTCACTATTGTTCCGGTTCTCCATTTGATCCAGCCTTTCGTGGATCTCTTCAGTTTGCCTCCTCATTAAGTTTTCCAGATGTTGTGTAAGAGCCCGCATTTCGATGGTCGAGAGTCGCACTGCTGGTTGCTCCTCCTCTTCTCCTGACATCTTTGACAAATGAAAAGATTCAAGTAGAACAAACAAATGTTAGTGTTTACCTCACTTCTCTCGTGTTTCCCTCAAATTGGCTTTTCTATGATGTGCACTCTTGCCTTTTTCCACTCAAAAATTCTCACAATCTCTTGAGTAAATCAAAGTTAAGACACACAAAGAATTATGCCACCAAATTTGTGTAGAGTCACACAGATTAGAATAGACTTTAGAATATGAAACAAAAGAAGACAAGACAAAATCACCACAGAAATGGAAAGGACTCCAAATATTTAGAGACTAAAGAAGAATTCAAGAACAAACAGAAAGAAGAAAATAAATTGGAATGCTAGCAACAAAATTACCTTGAACAATTGAATTTGGCTAATTAAACAAGAACCATTCAGCCATTTTTTTTTTTGAATTTTCGTTTTTTTTTTTTTTGAATTTTCGTTTTGTAATTTGTTTTTGATTCTGAACAATTAACAAGGCTTAACTTTTGCAATGGTTCAGCCAAAAGAAACAAAAACTAAAATCAAGGTAACAAGAAATGACAAAGAGTTGCTAACCAGAATTCCAGATAAGAAAAGAAACCAAAATCCTAGAACCGGAGCTCTGATACCAAATGATACGCCCCAAGTTGATGCAAGGGCTGCAATGGATCGTCTAGGATTGATCTTGGATGATGAGAACTCTGAAATGTGAGAAAGAAGAAGAAGAATTTCGTGATGGAAGGGAAATGGACAGAAAAGAGGGGAAGTTTTAGTGAAATGGAAGATGAAGACTTCACACAAAGGTGGTGACAAACCCTTGATAAGCCTAATTCTTGAATCACTCAAGAACTATGAGAATCACTCTCACAAATCTGAATCACTCAGAAAAGAAAATACTAATTCATTCATAATCTGTCTATTACATTGAAGGAGTGGTCCTTATAAAGAAGAAGGAAATTCAGCCTAGTTACAAAAAAATGATGAGGTGTAATTTCTCTAGAAGAATCCTAGGCTAGGAGTTACAAATTAAAAGAGGAAGATAGTGATATGCTTCAGCCCTGAACGTGTTTTTAGTGGCTGATTGCTTCATGTAACTCCCTTTCTTGATTGTTATTCTGACCAGGGAATATAGCATTCAATGCTCTTTATGAACTTAATTTCCCTTTCCTTGTAACTCCATTCTTGGCTTTGAAAGCTCTTCAATCCTTTGACTTTGCTGATGTAACTCCTCCATTCAGAACTTATTGAAATTCAAACACATTCAAAGAGTTTTAAGAAAGGAATGGATCCCTCCCTTTAAGCCCTTCATGCGCCACATGCAAACACACACCACTTGAAGTGGATTAAACACACTAAAATAAAATTCAGCAACATAATGCATTTGGATCCAACTTATTCAATTGGTCCTTTGCATTTTTATTGAAATAAAATAAAACAGAACATCACATGGCAGCCCCTATGCGTGGGCTGGCTCTTCTTCTTGGGCCTGAATGATCATCATGATTTTTGGTTCCATCTCTTCTACCACTTTGTCTTCAAGAATGGTTGCCACTACTTGCTGAAGAGTCTCTTTGGCCTTTTTAGCTCTAGCCCTTGTCATTGGTCCTCCAAGTCCTTTTAGGGCTCCATGACCCTTGTCCTTGTCCTTGTCCTCATCATATAGCTTTTGAGAGGACATAAATTTAAAATCGATGTTATTTTATCCATTGTATGTCATGAGTTCGTAGAGCTCAATTGAAACTTACTAGAAATGGAGAACTGTAACGTAATAAGTTCGGTAGAACCAAATCAGAATGAGGCCAACATATAGCTTTTGAGTGGAGAAATTACTCTCTAATGACAAAAAGTGTCTTGTTGTACCACAATAAGTTTAAGCCCATTGTATTCCTCCACCAAATGTGATGCAAGTTCTTAGAGCTCAACGAAATGTGGGTGTTTCGGGTTTATGGTTTAGGGTTTATGGTAGGACAAAAGGATAAAGAGGCCAACATATAGCTTTTGAGAGGACATAAATTTAAAATCGATGTTATTAATCCATTGTATGTCAGACGAGTTCGTAGAGCTCAACTGAAACTTACTACAAATAGAGAATTGTAAAGAAATAAGTACGGTAGAACCAAAGGAGAGTGATGCCAACATATATCTTTTTAGTGGAGAAAGTTCTCTCTAATGACAAAAAGTGTCTTGTTGTGCCACAATAAGTTTAAGCTCATGATATTGCTCCACCGAATGTGATGCAAGTTCGTAGAGCTCAACTAAATGTGGGTGTTTAGGGTTTAGGGTTTAGGGTTTAGAGTTGGACAAAAGTATAAAGAGGCCAACATATAGCTTTTGAGAGGACATAAATTTGAAATCGATGTTATTAATCTATTGTATGTCATGAGTTCGTAGAGCTCAATTGAAACTTACTAGAAATGGAGAATTGTAACGAAATAAGTTCGGTAGAACCAAAGGAGAATGAGGCCAACATATAGCTTTTGAGTGGAGAAATTACTCTGTAATGACAAAAAGTGTATTGTTGTACCACAATAAGTTTAAGCTCATGATATTGCTCCACCGAATGTGATGCAAGTTCGTAGAGCTCAACTAAATGTAGGTGTTTAGGGTTTAGGGTTTAGGGTTTAGAGTTGGACAAAAGTATAAAGAGGCCAACATATAGCTTTTGAGAGGACATAAATTTGAAATCGATGTTATTAATCTATTGTATGTCATGAGTTCGTAGAGCTCAATTGAAACTTACTAGAAATGGAGAATTGTAACGAAATAAGTTCGGTAGAACCAAAGGAGAATGAGGCCAACATATAGCTTTTGAGTGGAGAAATTACTCTCTAATGACAAAAAGTGTCTTGTTGTACCACAATAAGTTTAAGCTCATTATATTCCTCCACCAAATGTGATGCAAGTTCGTAGAGCTCAAGTAATGTGGGTGTTTCGGGTTTAGGGTTTAGGGTAGGACAAAAGGATAAAAAGGCCAACATATAGCTTTTGAGAGGACATAAATTTAAAATCGATGTTATTTATCCATTTTATGTCATGAGTTCGTAGAGCTCAATTGAAACTTACTAGAAATGGAGAACTGTAACGTAATAAGTTCGGTAGAACCAAATGAGAATGAGGCCAACATATAGCTTTTGAGTGGAGAAATTACTCTCTAATGACAAAAAGTGTCTTGTTGTACCACAATAAGTTTAAGCCCATTGTATTCCTCCACCAAATGTGATGCAAGTTCTTAGAGCTCAACGAAATGTGGGTGTTTCGGGTTTATGGTTTAGGGTTTATGGTAGGACAAAAGGATAAAGAGGCCAACATATAGCTTTTGAGAGGACATAAATTTAAAATTGATGTTATTAATCCATTGTATGTCAGACGAGTTCGTAGAGCTCAACTGAAACTTACTACAAATAGAGAATTGTAACGAAATAAGTACGGTAGAACCAAAGGAGAGTGATGCCAACATATATCTTTTGAGTGGAGAAAGTTCTCTCTAATGACAAAAAGTGTCTTGTTGTAACACAATAAGTTTAAGCTCATGATATTGCTCCACCGAATGTGATGCAAGTTCGTAGAGCTCAACTAAATGTGGGTGTTTAGGGTTTAGGGTTTAGGGTTTAGAGTTGGACAAAAGTATAAAGAGGCCAACATATAGCTTTTGAGAGGACATAAATTTGAAATCGATGTTATTAATCTATTGTATGTCATGAGTTCGTAGAGCTCAATTGAAACTTACTAGAAATGGAGAATTGTAACGAAATAAGTTCGGTAGAACCAAAGGAGAATGAGGCCAACATATAGCTTTTGAGTGGAGAAATTACTCTCTAATGACAAAAAGTGTCTTGTTGTACCACAATAAGTTTAAGCTCATTATATTCCTCCACCAAATGTGATGCAAGTTCGTAGAGCTCAATTAAATGTGGGTGTTTCGGGTTTAGGATTTAGGGTAGGACAAAAGGATAAAGAGGCCAACATATAGCTTTTGAGAGGACATAAATTTAAAATCGATGTTATTTATCCATTTTATGTCATGAGTTCGTAGAGCTCAATTGAAACTTACTAGAAATGGAGAACTGTAACGTAATAAGTTCGGTAGAACCAAATGAGAATGAGGCCAACATATAGCTTTTGAGTGGACAAATTACTCTCTAATGACAAAAAGTGTCTTGTTGTACCACAATAAGTTTAAGCCCATTGTATTCCTCCACCAAATGTGATGCAAGTTCTTAGAGCTCAACGAAATGTGGGTGTTTCGGGTTTATGGTTTAGGGTTTATGGTAGGACAAAAGGATAAAGAGGCCAACATATAGCTTTTGAGAGGACATAAATTTAAAATCGATGTTATTAATCCATTGTATGTCAGACGAGTTCGTAGAGCTCAACTGAAACTTACTACAAATAGAGAATTGTAACGAAATAAGTACGGTAGAACCAAAGGAGAGTGATGCCAACATATATCTTTTGAGTGGAGAAAGTTCTCTCTAATGACAAAAAGTGTCTTGTTGTACCACAATAAGTTTAAGCTCATGATATTGCTCCACCGAATGTGATGCAAGTTCGTAGAGCTCAACTAAATGTGGGTGTTTAGGGTTTAGGGTTTAGGGTTTAGAGTTGGACAAAAGTATAAAGAGGCCAACATATAGCTTTTGAGAGGACATAAATTTGAAATCGATGTTATTAATCTATTGTATGTCATGAGTTCGTAGAGCTCAATTGAAACTTACTAGAAATGGAGAATTGTAACGAAATAAGTTCGGTAGAACCAAAGGAGAATGAGGCCAACATATAGCTTTTGAGTGGAGAAATTACTCTCTAATGACAAAAAGTGTCTTGTTGTACCACAATAAGTTTAAGCTCATTATATTCCTCCACCAAATGTGATGCAAGTTCGTAGAGCTCAATTAAATGTGGGTGTTTCGGGTTTAGGGTTTAGGGTAGGACAAAAGGATAAAGAGGCCAACATATAGCTTTTGAGAGGACATAAATTTAAAATCGATGTTATTTATCCATTTTATGTCATGAGTTCGTAGAGCTCAATTGAAACTTACTAGAAATGGAGAACTGTAACGTAATAAGTTCGGTAGAACCAAATGAGAATGAGGCCAACATATAGCTTTTGAGTGGACAAATTACTCTCTAATGACAAAAAGTGTCTTGTTGTACCACAATAAGTTTAAGCCCATTGTATTCCTCCACCAAATGTGATGCAAGTTCTTAGAGCTCAACGAAATGTGGGTGTTTCGGGTTTATGGTTTAGGGTTTATGGTAGGACAAAAGGATAAAGAGGCCAACATATAGCTTTTGAGAGGACATAAATTTAAAATCGATGTTATTTTATCCATTGTATGTCATGAGTTCGTAGAGCTCAATTGAAACTTACTAGAAATGGAGAACTGTAACGTAATAAGTTCGGTAGAACCAAATCAGAATGAGGCCAACATATAGCTTTTGAGTGGAGAAATTACTCTCTAATGACAAAAAGTGTCTTGTTGTACCACAATAAGTTTAAGCCCATTGTATTCCTCCACCAAATGTGATGCAAGTTCTTAGAGCTCAACGAAATGTGGATGTTTCGGGTTTATGGTTTAGGGTTTATGGTAGGACAAAAGGATAAAGAGGCCAACATATAGCTTTTGAGAGGACATAAATTTAAAATCGATGTTATTAATCCATTGTATGTCAGACGAGTTCGTAGAGCTCAACTGAAACTTACTACAAATAGAGAATTGTAAAGAAATAAGTACGGTAGAACCAAAGGAGAGTGATGCCAACATATATCTTTTTAGTGGAGAAAGTTCTCTCTAATGACAAAAAGTGTCTTGTTGTGCCACAATAAGTTTAAGCTCATGATATTGCTCCACCGAATGTGATGCAAGTTCGTAGAGCTCAACTAAATGTGGGTGTTTAGGGTTTAGGGTTTAGGGTTTAGAGTTGGACAAAAGTATAAAGAGGCCAACATATAGCTTTTGAGAGGACATAAATTTGAAATCGATGTTATTAATCTATTGTATGTCATGAGTTCGTAGAGCTCAATTGAAACTTACTAGAAATGGAGAATTGTAACGAAATAAGTTCGGTAGAACCAAAGGAGAATGAGGCCAACATATAGCTTTTGAGTGGAGAAATTACTCTGTAATGACAAAAAGTGTATTGTTGTACCACAATAAGTTTAAGCTCATGATATTGCTCCACTGATACGCCCCAAGTTGATGCAAGGGCTGCAATGGATCGTCTAGGATTGATCTTGGATGATGAGAACTCTGAAATGTGAGAAAGAAGAAGAAGAATTTCGTGATGGAAGGGAAATGGACAGAAAAGAGGGGAAGTTTTAGTGAAATGGAAGATGAAGACTTCACACAAAGGTGGTGGCAAACCCTTGATAAGCCTAATTCTTGAATCACTCAAGAACTATGAGAATCACTCTCACAAATCTGAATCACTCAGAAAAGAAAATACTAATTCATTCATAATCTGTCTATTACATTGAAGGAGTGGTCCTTATAAAGAAGAAGAAAATTCAGCCTAGTTACAAAAAAAAATGACGAGGTGTAATTTCTCTAGAAGAATCCTAGGCTAGGAGTTACAAATTAAAAGAGGAAGATAGTGATTTGCTTCAGCCCTGAACGTGTATTTGGTGGCTGATTGCTTCATGTAACTCCCTTTCTTGATTGTTATTCTGACCAGGGAACATAGCATTCAATGCTCTTTATGAACTTAATTTCCCTTTCTTTGTAACTCCATTCTTGGCTTTGAAAGCTCTTCAATCCTTTGACTTTGCTGATGTAACTCCTCCATTCAGAACTTATTGAAATTCAAACACATTCAAAGAGTTTTAAGAAAGGAATGGATCCCTCCCTTTAAGCCCTTCATGCGCCACATGCAAACACACACCACTTGAAGTGGATTAAACACACTAAAATAAAATTCAGCAACATAATGCATTTGGATCCAACTTATTCAATTGGTCCTTTGCATTTTTATTGAAATAAAATAAAACAAAACATCACATGGCAGCCCCTATGCGTGGGCTGGCTCTTCTTCTTGGGCCTGAATGATCATCATGATTTTTGGTTCCATCTCTTCTACCACTTTGTCTTCAAGAATGGTTGCCACTACTTGCTGAAGAGTCTCTTTGGCCTTTTTAGCTCTAGCCCTTGTCATTGGTCCTCCAAGTCCTTTTAGTGCTCCATGACCCTTGTCCTTGTCCTTGTCCTCATCATTCCCTCCCTCTTGAAAAGGATTTGACCTCAAATCAAATTCTCCGCCATCTGCATCAAAGAGAGATAAATCAGAGACATTAAATGTTGAGCTGATGTTATACTCACCTGGAAGCTCTATTTTGTAGGCATTGTTATTGATTCTCTCAAGCACTTGAAAAGGTCCATCCCCTCTAGGTTGGAGTTTGGATTTCCTTTGTTCTGGAAACCTTTCCTTCCTCATGTGCACCCAAACCCAATCTCCGGGTTGGAACACCACCTCCTTTCTTCCCTTGTTAGCTTGCCTAGCATAACTCTCATTCTTTCTCTCAATTTGAGCCTTCACACGCTCATGCATCTTCTTGACATATTCAGCTTTGCCCTGTCCTTCCTTGTGCTTGAAAACAGAAATGTTAGGCATAGGCAACAAATCAAGAGGAGTCAAAGGGTTAAATCCATACACTACTTCAAATGGAGAGCAATTGGTAGTGCTATGGACAGCCCTATTGTAAGCAAATTCAACATGAGGCAAACACGCCTCCCAAGCCTTTAAATTGGCCTTAAGGACAGTCCTAAGCAAGGTGCCTAGGGTCCTATTAACCACCTCAGTTTGCCCATCAGTTTGTGGGTGGCAAGTGGTAGAGAACAAAAGTTTGGTGCCTAACTTCCCCCATAAAGTCCTCCAGAAGTGACTTAGGAACTTGGTGTCCCTATCACTAACTATGCTTCTAGGCATCCCATGAAGTCTTACAACTTCTTTAAAGAACAAATCAGCAACGTGACAAGCATCATCAGCTTTCCTGCAAGGAATAAAGTGAGCCATTTTTGAAAACCTATCAACAACCACAAAAATGGAATCCTTACCATTCTTTGTTCTAGGGAGGCCTAAAACAAAGTCCATAGACAAGTCAACCCAAGGGTATTCAGGGATTGGCAAAGAAGTATACAAACCATGTGGCATAACCTTAGACTTAGCCTTCTTGCAAACAATGCAATGTTCACAAAACTTGATCACATCATGTTTCATTTTGGGCCAATAGAAATGTTCCTGTAAAGTTTCTAGAGTCTTTTGGACTCCAAAATGACCCATTAATCCCCCAGCATGGGATTCTTTAACAAGCAGTTCTCTAATGGAACTTTTAGGCACACACAACCTGTTTTCCTTAAATAAAAATCCATTGTGCCTATAAAATCCATTTTGAGAAACTTTCTCACAAGCCACAAAAATTTCAGCAAAGTTATCATCTTTTTCATACATTTCTTTCACATGTTCAAGTCCTAGCAATTTAGTCTCTAACATGGAAAGCAACACGTGTCTCCTGGATAAAGCATCAGCCACAATGTTACTTTTCCTTTTTTTGTGTTTTATGACATAGGGAAATTGTTCCAAAAATTCAACCCATTTGGCATGCCTTTTGTTCAACTTACCTTGCCCCTTCAAGTATTTCAGCGACTCATGATCACTATGAATCACGAATTCCTTGGGCAAA
>NC_080046.1:33951487-33986866 GCF_012489685.1 Lotus japonicus | reverse complement strand
ATGCACTGGGTCGTCCTGATCAAGCATCTCGTACCTGGTCCCCCCCGAGGGGCTGACCATCGTAAACCAATCCGCCATACTCATCTGACAAATGGCGTAGTCCGCCCAAACACACACAGCAGACGCGAGGGTCAACTCCAAAGAATTATATAAATAATAAAACCAGATATAATATAGGATAATAAATATTTGCCTCTCGGGCTTATAATTTTAGGGATGACTTCCTAGGGTTGCAAGTATCATAATGAATATAAGAAATCATAAAACAAATAGCATGCCTCAAATATGATAAACAGGTACCAATCACACTCAGCAACTAAGTCAGCATGTATGTTGCATGAAATGCAATGCTGGGTAACAAAATGCATTCCGGAAGAAGGATGGACATCAACGAGGCGGCCCTAACACCAGCCACGGTGGGTACCTTCCTGCTCGCGTGTCTCTTACGCCACACAAAAGTAGTCAGATCAGCAGTGAACCCGTAGGTCTGCCATTCCGTCTGCTACTGAGGACCACCGTAGTGTCCTAAATATGGAAATCCGGGTCTTATGACCATTTTGGAATCCACCGAGGTCCGGTATCACGCTGTGTATTAACCTCAAAATGAGTGCATGAATGCAAGTGATTAGCCAAACAACGTCTCCGACCTCACCCGACACGTCGCCACGTGTTCTAAATAACTTAAGGTCTCTAAAAAAAATGCCCTAAGGCAAATGTCGATTCTGCGACAAAATGAATTAATCAAAAGAAGAAGAAGATACTTTGGAACTCATGGTTCCCGGCTAAACTTTAGATAGCCAATCAATAAACTGCTCATCGAGCGAAAAGGTACCGAAGTACTTGGAAACTTATAGTCTCCGGCTAAACTTTAGATAGCCAAACATTAAACTGCTCATCGAGCAAAAGAGTTTTCAACATACTCGAAGACTTGTATATTTCCTCAAAACGTGGACTCGACGACACTCCTCATATTTCCCAAACTAATATTCAGGCTCTAAGCTCTTATCTAAGGGTATTATTATTGTTCAAAGGATTTAGAAATTGATTAATGTCTTATGAGTTTTCCGTGATAAAATAGTTTTCATTTTAATCTTATAATACTTCCTAAGAGTTTTCAGAGATCCCATAATCTCAAATAATTCCATGAGAAGGTCTCGATCCATTAAAACATAACAAGGTCCGAACTCCGTTCGTCCTTTAAAACTCTCTCAAAATCTCATAAAAATTTGGCATGACCTGCCCGTAATCCTCACTCCTCAGAATCTCAGGTACAAGTGGAATAGCATAAATAAAACAACTCATTCAAAAGCATAAACAGCATATTCCAACACATCCTAAGTTAACCATGTAGCACGTAGCATGTGAATCATTTAGCACACAATATAATGGCATCAAATACTCAGCAAGGTCGGCCGAAGCCTCAGAGAACAATTCGGACATTTAGCAATTTAGTGCATAACACATAAATCAAGTCGAATTTGTCGACCCCTAAAGCATTATCTAGTAATTCAGAGAGTAGCCCTCACCGGTGGGTCTTCCAGCTTCCTCCTCCAAGTGTCCTTCACGCTCTTCTCCTTGTTCTCCAGGAATCTCCTCAAAAGAACCTTAAGCAAAAATCACAGAAATCAACACCAAGAGTCAGAAACTCAGCAATCAAAGAGTCCTAGGGTTACACGGTACACTACAACCTCCGTGGTACGACAATCTAACGCGTTAAGACAAGTTTTCGAAAAATCGGATTCTTCCCCCCCCCCCTTGATATAGCTCTCGGCCACTTCCTATAATTGGGAGGGTCGATTTTTCTTCGATCAAACTTGGTTCCTAGGTTAACATAAGCCGTAACTAAGACGGTTCTAAGCTCGGAAAAATTTTCGGATCGAAAACTGATATAGGGGTAGTTTGGTCATTATTTTTAGCTCAAAATTTCAAAATTGGATTTTCGAAAAACAAATTGGATGAGGACGTCCACAACGACGTTTATGACGACAAATCCTACTAGCACTAAGCCAGGTCGATAGATTTCAGCCCAAAGGTTGCGACTTTGCCGAAAAATGGGTATTTAAGGTAGAAATTGATCCCGGCGGCATTTCGTCGACATTTGACAAAACCTAATCCGCAGAACACGCTCAGGAGCATGCAGGGAAGAAGTTTAGACACTGAAATCAACGTATTTGAACAGTTTTTCAAAAACCTCAAAATTTTGAACTCAGAAAGACGTAGGAGAAGTGGACGGAAACGACGATTCGAAGGAGAGTATAGTTTACCTACCTCGAGGTCTTCGATTAGCGACGATCGGTGAAGCAAACGGGCAAGAAACGACGAAGATCCAGATCTCTCTCTCTCTCTTGATGCTCGCGGGTTTGGGGAGGAGAAATGGGTATTTTTTTTGCAAAAAATCAAATTTTCAAGCTATTTATAGGTTTTGGAAAAAACGGAAAAATGATTTTTTTGCGATTCCGATTTTTCCTGCGCGTTCCTCTGCGCATTCTAAGATAGGTTCTGGCGACAGAATTCCATAACTCAAAACAGGATTCTTGGAATTAAACCAAAAGATCCAAAATCGGCATAAGTCGGTTTATCCCGAAAAACTACTTTTTGCAGTGATCGTCGGATGAGAAAACTTCCTTCTGAAGAAAGATTAGGAATGACGAGAGAAATAGGAGAACGCGGGTGGAATCTTCTTTTGCAGCTCCGAATAGAAAAAGTCTTCATCGTCTGTCGATCTTAGGTTTTCTCGAACTATCAGGGATTCCGTTTCGGCAAACTTCCGAGAATTGGAATTTGACGTTCGTACTTTCCAGGATTTCGCATCGAAATAATTGTTTAAGGACGGAAAAGAGAAGTTCTAACATTTCTCTGAGGATTTTTTGGAATTAGTTTCCATCGTGTCCTAAAGCGTAAATTAACTATTCAATAATACCTTTGACCTAGGATTAAGCGTATGTTAGTCGTGCTATAACTCTTATCGGTTTTTCGATAAATTCTTGGACTTTTCCTGAACCTTTCTCCTTCACAAATCTATTTAATCAAATAAACTCTTTTATTTTATTCACTTATCCAAAGCTTTAAAACTTGGGCCTTACATAATGACTTTTGTTTTCAAAAAAAAAAATTAAACAATAGAGTTGCTTTCAGAAATATGCATTGCATCTATTTTTTCTCATACCACTCCAAAGGATGCTTGCGGTCTCTCCCTCGTTCTCAAAACCTTCTAATGTTGTTGATTCCGACACTGTCTAGGATCGTTTTCTCCCTTTCAATTCTTATTCCATCGTTTCACAATCTCCTTCGCTCGCCAACGCTCCTTCAAAGAAATCCCTCTACCTCTCGCTCTCTCTGATCACTCTATCATCATCAATGAGGGTAAAAAGGTATGTACTCTTATTATCAATCTCACCTGATTGTTTAATTTCTCATATTAGAGCTTTTCGATCATAGAATCAATTGACATATTGGACATGATAGTTGTGGGAGTATTCATAGAGTTCTTCATCTTTGTGTTAACTCCATGAAAATTACTCGTGCAAAGATGCTTAAAGTAAAGATAAACCATGTAAAGTTCCAAAAGGATGGAATCTAATTGAGTTGCAGTTGAAGGGTTCGAACTCTGAGGAGGGATAATTAGTACTAATTTTTTGGTATACCGAAAAGATAAATTGCACCCGCTAGGAATTACTAATTTACGAACAACTAACATTTGCATATAAAAAAAAAAGTACAAATTGAACTTTTGCTTGGATTGCATTTCCATGGATTTCCTCTGCTGCATTTGAATGAAAACAAGTTCAGAGCCACCAACTTTAACATAATCCTCCTCGTCGGCGAATTCCTCCTTAGTGACGACGCAGAGCCACCAACTTTAACATAATCCTCCTCGTCGGCGAATTCCTCCTTAGTGACGACGCAGCTCTCACTGCTCGTCCCCGTGCCGGCGGCGGCCTTGGCGTCCACCTCCAAACAATGCGACCGCCAGCGAACGGCGAGGCTGGACGACAATGCTCGTCTTCGCAAGAGCTTCTTCCGTCGTAACCGCAACCTCAATGAAGGACTGATACAAAACGCCATTGTTTGTTGCCGTCGTCGTCGTCGTTGAGATGAGATTCTTCGTCGTCGTTTTGGGGTTTCACGGTGGTGATTCTCCTGTCACTCGATGTTCATGGCGTTTGAGTGGTGAAACGACGACGTGTTTAGCATTACGAGCTCACGCTATGTGTGTGAGTGAGGGAGCGGTTACAGGTGGATTTTTGAAAAAGCTAGCCTTATCAGAAACGAGTCGTGGCATGTGAAGAACCAAAAAAGAATCGAAATGCAAACCAGCTCTAACATTGCGTTTTGGTGTCTTGTTTGCCATTTATATGTCCTTTTTATATACATTGGAAAACTAAATGATAAAGGAAAAGTGACACAAAAGCTAAGCGATCCCTGAAAATGAGAATCTCAAATTCTCAGGTGGGTCCTTCATCAGGCACCAGTCATTAAACAGAGACGAATCCCCTCTCTTTGCCAACCAATTTGCCGGTTTGTTGCACTCTCGACCAATACTACTTACTGTCATCGACCATCTTTGCCCCAACAGCTTACGGATATCATCCCGAATGGGGAAGAAAATTATGCTTTCCTTATCTTGCAAGACTTGAAGAAGATCTCTGCAATCCACATTACAAATTACCTTCTTGTATTCTTTGTCCCACATCAATTGCAGGCCATACTTAAGAGCATTAGCTTCTTCTAACAGGGCATTTCCTCCCGCCTGATAACCATGGAACCTGGACTGGGCGAGCCCCTGGAGGGGCAACGCCCAGCATGTAGCCCGCCCCGAGGCGAGGCCCTGGCCTTAAGTTGGGCCTTGGCCTCAGAGGCCCAATTGGCCCAATAGGAGGTAGTTACCAATTGTAGGGGACTTTTGGCTCACTTTATGAAATAACACATGAAATTCAGTATTCTCATTCTCTCTCTAGCACATTCTTCCACTCTTTAGGTACTATCCCTTCTTTCAATGTTCATTCCCAGAGCATTTGGCGCCGTCTGTGGGGAACGATAAACTTTCTACTCCCATTCACGTGGATTGATTGTGCAAGAAGCTATCCCTAATTACGATCAGGAAATTCTCTAATTTTCCGATCCTGATTCCGTGACTGGCGTTCGTTTTTCGATCGAGTTTGCGTTGTTCCTGTTTAGATGGAGACTCGACGCAGGAGGCAGCATCATTCACCGGTGCGACAGCGAATCTCGCCGCCTCGACGGCCTCATCGAGTTGTCCTGGATTCTCCGATACGAAGGCAGGAGTACAGGCTACACGCACTTCTGAGCCGCCTTCCCCTCCTCCATCACCACCGCCTCCTCCATCGCCTTCGCAGATTGGATCTCAGGAGCGCTCACCAGGAAATTCACCTGCTCCGGAGCAACAACCGGCGGTGACTCAGGAGCAATGGCGCCATCTGATGCGCAGCATTGGCAACATCCAGCAGCGGAACGAGCATCTACAGGCTCAGTTGGATTTCTACCGCCGCGAGCAACAGGATGATGGAAGCAGAGAAGCGGATTCTGTAGCTGAGTTCCGTCCGTTCTCGGAGGATGTTGAGAGTGTGGCGATTCCAGATAACATGAAAACGTTAGTTCTGGATTCTTACAGTGGAGATTCTGATCCAAAGGATCATTTTCTGTATTTCAACACGAAGATGGTGATAATTGCGGCGTCAGATGCGGTGAAGTGCAGGATGTTTCCATCGACGTTCAAATCAACGGCGATGGCATGGTTCACAACTTTGCCGCGCGGATCGATTTCGAATTTCAGAGACTTCTCATCCAAGTTTTTAGTGCAATTCTCGGCGAATAAGAATCAGCCGGTAACGATCAATGACCTATACAATATTCGCCAGCAGGAAGGAGAGTCACTAAAGGAGTACATGGCAAGGTACAGCGCTGCGTCGGTCAAGGTAGAGGACGAGGAGCCTCGAGCCTGTGCTCTAGCATTCAAAAATGGTTTGTTACCGGGAGGGTTGAACAGCAAGTTGACACGCAAGCCAGCACGTTCGATGGAAGAGATGCGTGCTCGCGCCAGCACTTATATTCTTGACGAGGAGGACGATGCTTTCAAAAGAAAGCGCGCGAAACTGGAAAAGGGCGACACGTCGCCCAAGCGCGCGAAAAAAGATAAGAATGGCGAGGATAAGGGGGATGGCAAGCAGCAAAGACAAGATAAAGGGAAGGCGGCATTGAGGCCGACAAAGGAACAGTTGTACCCACGGCGTGATGATTATGAACAACGCCGCCCATGGCAATCTAAGTCTCATCGCAAGCGGGAGGAGGCTGACATGGTGATGAACACAGATTTAACGGATATACTCCGCGAGGTGAGGGGCGCAAATTTAGTGGATGAGCCAGAGGCCCCGAAGTATCAACCACGGGACGCCAATCCCAAAAAGTGGTGTGAATATCATCGGTCCGTCGGGCACGACACTGATGACTGCTGGACTTTGCAGCGCGAAATTGATAAGTTGATTCGGGCGGGATATCAAGGAAATCGCCAAGGCCAGTGGCGCAACAACGGCGATAAAACAAGAATCAGCGGCCATCGCCACAAAAGGGGCTGATGACACGTTCGCTCAACACTCAGGACCGCCCGTAGGGACCATAAACACCATCGCCGGGGGATTTGGCGGTGGAGGCGACACCCATGCGGCACGGAAGCGCCATATTCGTGCAGTTAATTCAGAAGACCTATTCCCCAAAGACTCCCGAAAGACTCGACAAGCTCTGATACCACAATGTAACACCCCGATTTCGGTGGTGCCACTTTAGTGACTTTAAATCAATAGTGCGGAAAATGCGTAAATATTTTTTTTTGGTTTTCTTTTCAAATAGAAGACTTAACATAATGAAGACTCAACCCAAAGATAATAAACATAAAGTAATTGGAGATAGTGCCCGCAGGCGAATAAGTATATCCCATGGTCAGAGCCATGAGTTTTGTGAATACAGTTTTCAAGAAGATAAGTCAGCCCCAACGGGAAATGACAATCAGAGCTGTGAAAACAATCCCCCCATATAATACACTCCTAACATCGACCCTCATCCGATCATGCATGAAGTCAGGGTCCACGTCGAAGGCTCAGTAGTAGTCATTGTGCTCAGGATCCTCCCCGAACGACGAACCATCTTGAATCAGCTGTTGGACGTCTGGCAGCAGGCCGACCGCCCAAACACAACCATACACACTATAACACCCCGATTTCGGTGGCGTCACTTTAGTAACCAAAATAAACTTAATGCGGAAAAACGTGAATATTTTTTTTTTTATAATAATAACTAAGACAAGACGGAATTAAATAAAACCCAACAATAACAAAAATCAGAACTAATATACAATATATAAACAGCCCCCGCTGTAGTAGCAACCTCGTCACGAGTAACCTCCAGTGACGGAAAGAAAAGTGCAACGCCCGTAGGCAATATATACAAACCAAATGAAAAGGTGAAGTGCCCGCAACACTATCCCTCAAAACTGAGAATCAGCTGACCCAATGGCCTGAAAATAAGACTTCCTAAGTCCAACCAACTCTCTGTGATTCCCGTAAGGAAACCACACAAAAAGCTATAGGCGGATCTACCCTGTCCCCTAAGTAACAAATGAAGCAAGACTGTCAGAGCTAAAACTCTACTCCTACACTAATCCTAACTCGAGGAGCTCATACCAACACTCAAAACTATGTGCTAGCATGATCGTCGTCTGAATCAGAATCCAGAACGACCAAGTCTACTAACCCTATCCGTCCTCCCCTCGCAACCGCAGTGCGCTCCGATGCTGGACTCACGGGCTTAGGGCCCGATCCCTGATCATCGATTATCGCAACGGTGGGTGCACTAGACCCTGCCGAAGGCACTCCCACTGGAATCTCCTCTGAGGGATCCTCCTCGTCTGAAGACAATGGTGGTGGTGGTGGTCCTCCAAGTCCTGGTCCACAGTGAACGCCCGGTGGCAAGTTGAAGCTGATAGAGCATCGCCTCAACACTCCTGACCTCAGAAGTCCTCCGCTATCCACGTGATCCTCCATGATGCGCCCCGAATACGTCGCTCGTTGGCTCGCGGGGTCAACCACCCACGACCCGGGGTCGTCCTGATCGATCATCTCATACCTAATCCACCCCGAAGGGTGGACCATGGTGAACCAATCCCCAATATTCATCTGACAAAAGGCGTTGTCCGCCAAAACACACACAGAAGACGCGAGGGTCAACTCTAAAGAACTATGTAGATAATAACCCCAATAGGTACAAATAATAAATAGCCACTTAGGCTTATAACTAGAGATGTCATTCCTAGGGTTGCATGTTCCATATCGAACGTAAATGTCAACAATAACAAATAGCATGTTCCAAATAGGATTGACAAATAACAATCACACTCGACAACTAAATTAGTATGTATGTTGCATGATATGCAATGCAGGTTAACCCAGTCAACCAATATGCATTCCGGAACGGATGGACATCATCGGATCAGCCCTAACACCAGCCACGGTGGGACCATTTCGGCCCGTGATGCCTCTTACTCCAACATCATCATGTAGTCAGATCAGCATAAAACCCGAAGGCCTGCCATTTCGGTCTGCTACTAAGAGTCACCTAGCAGCGCTCTTACGCGGAAATCCTGGTCTTATAACCAATTTTGGAATCCGCCGTGGTCCGGTATCTCGCCGTGTTTAAACCACTTAATGAGTGCATGCAATGCAGTGATTAGCCAAACAACGTCTCCGAATCTCACTCGACACGTCGCCACGTGTTCTAGCTAAATTAATGTCTCTAAAAGCTTACCCTAAGGTAAAGTCGATTCTACGACAAAAGACACTTCTTCATAACAACACATAACTCACGATGATCTCCAAATCATCCGACTCATCTCAATCCGATGGTCACAACTGCTCAACGAGCACAGAGTATCACACTCTCGGAAACTAACGGTTTCCCGGACTTATCCCCAGGATAGCCCAACAACACATAGCTGCTCCAACAGCACAAGAACATCGACATACTCAACACTCCTCAACTTCCTCAACACTTGGATCCGACGACACTTCTCGTTTTCCAAAAACTAAGATTTGCATCCGAAGCTTCCTTTCGAGTTTATTATCTTTATTTAAAGATTTAGAGGTTGTTTAATGTCTTATGAGTTTTCTTTTCAAAATAATATCCTTTTAGTCTTATCGCAAAATCTTATAAGTTCTCGGGATCTCCTAATCCCCAACTGACTCCAGAGAATGTCTCGATCCATACACATCATAACAAGGCCCGAATCTCATTCGTCCTATCAAACTTTCTCAAAACTCTCAAATAAAAATCGGCATGACCTGCCCGCTATTCTCACGATTCAGAATTTCAGATTCCAGTACAGAGCATATTTAAATCATCACAATCAACAACATGTCATATATCAATAAATCGCATCATAAACACTTAGCACTTAGCATATAAAGCATGCACCACACATCCTAGATTACCCACATAGCACATAGCATGTAAGACAATCTCAAAAACATTCAGTAGATGAATCATCTACATTGTCAGCCGAAGCCTCAGAAAACATTTTCCAATCACACACAATTCCAGTGCATAAACAGTAAACAATGTCGAAACATCGACCCTAAGCATTAACTAGAGATTCAGTGAGAAGCCCTCACCTGAAAGTTCTCCTGAATGATCAACTAGTGCTTCCTCGCTCTCAAAGTGTTGGTCCTCGGGGAAATCCTCAAAAGCACCTTTACAATAAAATCACAGAATACTATCAGAATCTATCGGAAACTAAGCTATCGATACTTACTAAGGTTACTCGAAGTAATCTATACTCTAAGGTACGATAAACTAGCGCGAAAGACAAGTTTTCGGAAAAGGAAAATTTTCCTCCTCCCCCCCTAATAGGGCTCGGCCACTTTGTGCAATTATGGGGCTCGATTTTTCTTCGATCAAACTTGGTTCCTATGCTTTCATAAGCCGTAACTAAGGGTATTCTGAACTCGGAAAAATTATCGGATCAAAAACTGTCGCAGGGGTATTTTGGTCATGATTTTTAACTTAGGATTTTCAAAACTGAAATCCCAAAAATAAAATTTTGCAGGGACGTCACCAACGACGTTTATGACAACTAATCCTACTAGCACTAAGCTAAGGCGATAGTTTTCAGCCTAAAGGTTGAAGCTTTACACCAAAAACTCCAAAAATGGGTATTTTAGGTTCAAATTGATTCCGGCGGAATTCCGGCGACATAACGGAAAATCTAACCCGGCAGAAGTGATCTTGGGCGCATAAGGAAGAGGTTTAGAATCAGAAATGAAAGATTCAGGATAGTTTTGCAAAAACCCATAAACTATCCACTCAGAAAACTCTACAGAAAAGCTATGGAAAAAGCGATCAGAGGTAAGGATTAGCGACTATACCTCGAAGCCTTGAAGTAGCAACTAACGGATCAACGATCAAGCAAGCGATGAACAAAATTCTTCTTCCTTCTTCCTTGTTCTTGGCCGCGGGTTTGAGGAGAGAAAATGGAGGAAAATTTGAGTTTTTCTTCCTTTCTTTGCTATATATAAAGGTTGGAAATTCGCGGGAAAATGAAAGTTTCGCGAATCTGATTTTTCCGGCGTCATTCTCCGTGAATTAATAGATATGTTTTGGCGAAAGAATTCCAAAACTAAAATGAGGTCTCTTTGTATTTTTGGCAACTAAAGCATAGTCGGTATAAAACTATTTTACCCGATAAGTTGCTTTTTGCATTCGGATGTCGGAATGGAAAACTTCCTTCTGAAGAAAGATTGAAATCATCAAGAGAAATGGGTGTACGCGTGTAGAATATTCATTTGAAGCTCTGAATAGAAAAAGTCTTCATCGTCGAGAAATTCTAGGGTTTTGAAATACCAGGGATTCGGTTTCGGCAAACTTCCGATGATTGGAATCGGACGTTCGTAGATCCTAGAGTTTCGCCTCGAAATGATGGTGATATATGGAAAAAGAGAAGTTCTAACATTTCTCTGAAGATTTTTGGAATTAACTGCCAGCGTGCCTAAAAGTGAAAATTAGCTATATACTAGGGTTTCTGACCTAGGTTTAAGCGTGTAACGATCGTGCTATAACTTTTATCGATCATAATGCAATCCTTGAACTTTTCCTGAACTTTCTCCTTCATAAATATATTTCATTTAATAAACTTTCGTTCAGGTTTCCCTTCACATTACATCAACCCTAATCGTGAATAAGAAGTTTATTCACTTAGCATAAGCTTAAAAAAACTTGGGCCTTACATTACTACCCTCCAAAAAGAAAGTTTCGACCTCGAAACTTAAGGGTTAGTAAAAAGTTCTGGATACTGTCCTTGAATCTTCTCCTTCAGCTCCCATGTCGCATCACCAGTGTCTTTATTCCAAATGACCTTCACTAACTCGATCTCTTTCCCTCTCAACTGTTTTATCCTGGTGTCACCAATGCTAATTGGCGGTGTCTCGAAAGACAGATCATCCTTCAACTCAATATCATCCAGCTCGATAACATGTGTCGGATCCGCAATATATTTCCTCAGTTGTGACACGTGGAATACATCATGAATATTTGATAGAAATGGAGGTAGTGCAATCTGATATGCGACTGGTCCAATTCGACGAGTGATCTGATACGGTCCAATGAACTTGGGCGTAAGCTTCTTTGACTTGATTGCTCGACCAACACCCGTCGTCTGAGTAACTCTCAGAAATACATGATCTCCTTCTTCGAACTCCAGAGTTCTGCGCCTCTGATCTGCATAACTCTTCTGTCTACTCTGAGAAGTCCTCATCTTCTCTCTGATCTGCTTGATCTTCTTAGTGGTCTGTTGCAGAAGTTCCGGTCCTACCAACAGATTTTCTCCGTTTTGGTACCAACACAAAGGTGTTCTACACTTGCGGCCATACAAAGCCTCATACGGTGCCATACCAATGCTCGTATGAAAACTGTTGTTGTATGTGAACTCAATCAACGGTAACAAGGTATCCCAACTGCCCTTGTTGTCTAATACGCAAGCGCGTAGCAAATCCTCCAACGACTGGATTGTCCTCTCAGTCTGTCCATCAGTCTGCAGATGATAAGCAGAACTTAGTCTCAGCCTCGTTCCCAAAGCCTCTTGAAGAGCTCCCCAAAAATGTGATGTAAACTTCGGGTCTCGATCGGATACAATACTTGTCGGTACTCCGTGAAGTCGTACAATCTCCGCTATATATATCTCTGATAGTTTCTCCACGTTGTACGTAGTCCTCACAGGTACGAAATGAGCCGACTTAGTCAGTCGATCCACGATTACCCAAATAGAATCGTAGCCCTTCTGAGCTCTTGGCAAAGCCACGACGAAATCCATCGATATGCTATCTCATTTCCATTCTGGCACATCCAAGCTTTGTAGCATACCTGAAGACTTCTGATGCTCCACCTTTGCCTTCTGACATGTCAAACATGCAGCTACATACTCAGCCACTTGTCTTTTCATTCCTGGCCACCAAAAATTCACCTTCAAGTCCTGATACATCTTCTTCATGAAGGTATGAAAAACGGTAGAAAGGGGGGTTTGAATAACGTTTTCAGTATAAAACTTCCACCTTAAAGATTTTGACAAATCTTTCGAGAACTTAAGTGCTAAAGATAAGAGATAGAAAAGCACACAAGGATTTTATCCTGGTTCACTTGATAAATCACTCAAGCTACTCCAGTCCACCCGTTAAGGTGATTTCTTCCTTCTTAGAATGAAGGCAATCCACTAATCAGGTAAGAGTTACAACTGCACTTGAAACCTACAAGTGACTAACAATTACACTGACTTAGCTCACACTAAGATTCACTCTCTTAGTCTTCTCTAGGATCCGATCAACCTTGATCTCCTAAAGGAACTAAACAAACTGTTTATCAAAGAATTGTTTACAAGAGATTTGCTTCTAAAAAGCTAATAGTAAACTCAATGAATTTCAGATGAAAGAAAGCTTAGAAGAATTTTAGTTTGTCTTGCGCGTATGTGAATGCTTCTAGCCGCTTCTTTCAGTCTTCAGCCTCTTTATATACTCCAAGGATTAGGGTTGAGCGTTGCATGGGAAATGCTACCGTTGGAGGGCAGTTCTGGAAAATCCAGCTTCTGCTGTGTCTGAGACTGTTAGGTAGGTCGTCAGGAAGGTACAGTTGCTTTTGTACTTGGATAGCGACTTGACCTTTAAACCTAGGAGACTTCTGATCAGGGGAATGCTTCATATTGGAACTTGTGAAGCCGGTTGATCAGAGTCAGAGGGAAAGCCCAGATCCTCTGACCATTGTTTCTTCTGATTCTGAACTCAGAGGGAAGAACATGGTCTTCAGAGTATCTTGCTTCTGGACATCAGAGTTTCCACTATTCAGCTTCTGGATCTTCAGAGTCTTCTACACCATCAGAATATCTGAGCCTTCAGTGTTTCTTGGTTATCAGACTTTCTGGATCTTCAGAGCTTCTAGTGACTGAGTCCACATCAGAGTTTGTATAACTTCAGAACTTCTGAAGCTTTTCCACTGTTCATACTGAACATGGTGAATGCGAAAGCGTTGCTTGGGTTGCTCTTTATACACAGTGCTTCTGATTTGTGTGAGATTGAGTTGAGGTCAGAGCCTGTAAATAGCACACTCAGAAAAACACGTTAGAGTACCACAATTGTTCATATCAAAAGGTTAACTTGTAATCATCAAAACATAGAGTTGTACTACTAGATCAAAACTTGATCTTACAATCTCCCCCTTTTTGATGATGACAAAACTAAGATTTTTGATGAACAATTCTTAAACATTAAACTGAATTCACTCAGAGTTTAGAGATATAGAATAAGACTTATCCTGAAGTGAATAGTTTATCTTGCTCATTCTGAATTCAAGTCACTGCTTGAATCTGAGCTTAGCTCCCCCTGAATCTAATACTTGATGAAAACGTTAGTAAAGTCTAGATTCTGAGCTAAATGATATAAGAGTTCAGAGTGAAAAACTTATGACATAGATGAAAATCGAGTAATCAAAGCGCATAAGTAATCAGAGTCACGGACAAGGTATCAGAGTCTTGGGTATCAGAGTCAACTAGCATCACTTCAGAAGAAGTGAAATGTATTCCTTGTATTTGCCCAGTGACACATCTATGGTCATGAAGGTGGAACTCTTAAATTCTCCAAAAGAAAAATAAATCACACTAACACATCTTACACATCAAAAACTGGGTGTACTCCCCCTTTTTGTCATAAGCAAAAAGCTTGGGGTGTGAAAAACTTAGCTTGAAGTACAAGGTACTCCCCCTTAGAGAAGGTCTAAGTTTAAAGAAAATGAAAACGATGCAAGAATCAGAGTTAGGCGAAATAAATAGAAGAGTTAATGCAAGAGAAGAACGGTTACTACCGGTCAAGGGAGTAAAGAGAAGGGTCAGTTACCAAGAACTTAACCTCGAGAAACTGTAGGAGCATTAACTTTCAGAGAGAAAGTGAAGCCTATATAAAGCGTTGGAGAGAAAGGTAAGCTTCACACCTCGAACAATTTTCAGTAAGGAAAAAAATGGCATCATACATCGTAGCACTAGAAGAGCTGAGGAAGAAGGCCTTCGAGGAGGACTTGTTCCTTAACATCAGGCATCCAGAGGGTACAACGACCATCTCGGAGCTAACACGGACACTGCTGGAGGAGGACCTGCGTCCAGAGTTGGAGAGAGACCTGAGGGAATTTCTTGCCTTCGTTGAGGAGGTGCAAGAACTCAGCCGGCTTGAACTCAAGCTGCTGGAAGAAAAAAAGAGTTTGGAAGAGAAGCTCAAGATTGCAGAAGAGATTCTGGAGAGGGATGAGCTAAAGAACAGGCTCAACAACATCCAGCATGTACTGGAGCGTCTGGAGAAGGATAGGTCAGAGCAGCGCCAGGAGTGCAGAAGAATGAGGAGGGATCCTCCATTCTAGACTTTAGGGAAAGAATGTATGATGTAAACATAAAGATATTATGAATAAAAAGATTTTTGCAAACATATGTGACACAAATATATATAGATATGCATAGATAATCACAAACGAACAAAGTAGAATAAATAAATAAAAAGAAACGGAGTTTAACAAAAATAAAACAACGTTAAAGAAAAGGAAAAAAACGAAGAGATCCTAAAACTAGGGTTTATCAGTTCGACGCAGAAGTTCCATCATCATGTGCTTCATTTCAATCAGCATGGATTCATGAATGTCAAGACGTTGTTCCATGATGTCGAGTCTGGATGAGCTTGACTGAGTAGAACCGGAAGGAACATTCTGAGCAGCTTGAGGATCTGGAATGGAAGCAGAAGCAGCAGGAGTAAACACTACTGGTGCAAGTGCTTGGCATCTAAGGGCTTCAGCCTCAGCTTCAAGTCTGTCTGCCTCTAGTCTGGCTTGTTCAGCTTGAGCAGCTGCTTGACGTGCAGCTTCTTCTGCTTGAGCTTTCTTTCTCTTGGCTTCTTCAATAGCTTCAAGAAGCTTATTTCTCTGTTCTTGTTCATGAAGAGCCACCCTTCGAGCAAACCTTTGCTTTGCAGCCTCAATCCTCTGACTTCCCTCTGCATGCAGGAGTTGCATCATAATTGGAACTTGAGCCACTAGCCAAGTGCCCAGAGTGTTCCACTCATCAGCCACACGTTCAGCATTCTCACTTAGGTCAGTCTGACCGTGCACATTGCGTAGCCTCAAGGAGGCTTCATGATAGAAAATATTGATGCACTCAGAGAGAGATGTGGGTCGGAGGGGAGTATAAGGAATTATGGAGAGGTTGGTTTCAGGAGAGGCTGGGTGATTGCTGCTGTGGGCTTCAGAGGCACCTTGTGGAGAACCAATGTTAAACATTTGAGCATTGGGTTCAGAGGTTCCAAGGTGAGGTTCTGAAGTTTCAACCAGAGGATGAGGTGATCTAACCGAGGATTGGTTAGACACAGATTGTTCTGGTTCAGGTTCTGGTTGAATAGGCTCTTGTTGGTCAGGGGCAGGGTGAGCTTGTTGAGCCAAAGGGTCTGCCTCATGTAAAGGATTGGCCAAGATAGGTTCATCTGGGTCAACTAGACGTTCAGGTCTAGGGCCAGGATATCTCCTAGGGCTTGGACAAGTGAGATAATACTCTTCTAAGGTAGACACCTTTTCTTTTCTGACCTCCATGAATTTTCTAATGGATTCAGAGTTATTGGAGGGAGAAGAGTCAGCAACATTGGTTGGGAAGGATACAGGTGTATAGGCTGTGGAAGAGTCTGTATCAGTAGTTCTGGGAGCCAGACGTTCTGATGCTCTTGGGACAGAGTGATCAGAGGTTCTGGGTCCAGGTTCTGTTTGGGTAGGCTCTGGTTGTTCATGAATGATGGGTTCAGAAGTTAATGGGTTGTATGGAATGGTAATGGGAGAGGTTGGTTCTTCTGACCTAGAGGGTTGGTTCTGGAGCAGATTCCAGAGAGGTGCTTCAGTAGGGGAAGGTTGAAAGAACGAAGACCTTGGGGAATGTGGTGGAGAGGTGGTTTGTGCAGCTGGTTGGGATTCAGGAATAGGAATGAGGGGATTTGAAGAGTGTTTGAGCATGGCAGATATGGGGAGTGCATCAAATAAGTTCAAATCGCAGACTTACTTGAATGTGCTGATGATCGTGTCACTCTGGCAGGAGGTTCAGTCCTTCTGACCACGTCAGCAACTGGTCCCACCCGAGTAGGCTTCACCACGATTCTGACCTGCTTCTTCTTCTTCTTAGGAGGACCATCCTCATTATCACCATCATCATCATCATCAGGCTTGCTGGTTTCATCTTGCTTCCTCTTGGATTGACCAGCCTTCTTCTTTTTGATCAGAGGGACATCTGATTCCTCAGAGGATTCTTCTAGGACCATCTTCCTCTGAACTTTCTTCTTGGGAGGAGAAGGAAACTCTGGAGCTGGCGGCAGTCTGCTGAAGAAGTCGTCGAGATCAATTTCGAATCCTTGAGCCCTTAGGTCTTCAACATAGCACCTAATGGCGTCAGGATTGTCTGCCTGCGTCCACAGAGGGTAGTCATTCAGAGGCATCCTTCTGCTTCTGATCTCAGAAGATGTGTCTTCATGGGCAGGAGCAATCTTCTTCTTGATTAGGCCCATCTTCTTTAGAGAGTTTGCCGTGAAGACATCACTGACAATGGTGGTCAGATCCTCTGTGCATCCAGCATTTATCAGATCTTGAACGAGGCCACTCTCAATGAAGAGATCAGACAAGAGTCTCCCGAAGGGAATATACTTGATCGCTGACTTGATGGAGGCAGTGGTACGAGACTTCCGGATACATTCCTTCAAGTAGGAGAACAGGAAGTAGGGAAGGCAGATCTTCTTCTGGTCTTGGATGAAGAACAACATCACCTTCTGGTTGAAGTTGATGTAGTCTGGAGAACTGCCCTTTGGTCTCTGGTTTATGCAGTGGAGTAGGATCTTGTGCCAGATTCTGAGCTTAGGATGAAGGTCCATCACCTTGTAATTCGTCTTGCCCGATTTGTAAGTGGTGTACAGGGCCTGGTTGATTGTATCCTTGGTGCTGGGTTTCAGCTTCGATTCCGTGAGTTGGAAACGATACCCAAAAGCAGTGTCTGCACCCAGCAAGTTCACGAAGGACTTCTCTGTGATGATGATCTTTCTTCCGAGAAAGTGAGATACCACCTGAGTATCATCGCAGTCGGCGTGCTTCCAGAATTCCTTGATCAGTTTATCATACACCGGTCCTCGAAGTCTGTTGAAGTAATTTCCCCAACCTTGAACTTGGACTTCAGGACGAAGATCATACCCATTTGCAGCCAGGTTGTCGAGGTCGAATCTCCATTCTGCCAGGACTTGAAGTTCCTCAGGAGCAAATACGCAGTGAACGGCACAGCCCCGTTCTGCAATTGGAAGAATCTGCTCTTGAGCTTGACCTTGATCTGGTGTCGGATTCTCAGGGCCCCTTTGACCCGTTGCTAGACCAACTACCATGTGAGGGAACTGGGTTGCATCTGCAGTAGTTCTTCTGGTTTGACTCACCATTTTTGAAGCGGTTGAAGGTTTAAGGTAGAAGATGAAGGTTGAAGGATAAAGAGAGATCGAGAGAGAAATCGAGGATAAGCGGTTTCGAAAAGCAGAGAGAGAGAGAGTAAAAACCGGAAGTGAAAGAGATCGTGTGTGTATAGTGGGTTTTAACAAATAACCGTTGTTGATTCAAAAAGCACTTTAAGATCAACGGTTGAAAATTAAAGATAGATAGTAACAGTAAATACACAAATCACACACAGGAGAGAAGCACATCTACACGCAATCATAACAGACTGTCACACGGGCACAAGGAACTATGCATCAGAAATACTGACACACGTGTTGCTGTCTCAGCTTCAGAGTCAGTACCAGTGGGTACACACACTCTGATTGAGTTACCTTCTTGACTAGACATCTTCTGATCAAGAAGTATCATAGTCAGAGGTTCTGATCCATCATCACTCTGGACAAAAGTCCATGTTTAGATTTTTCAGAATAAAATTAAATCTATCCTCTGCTAAGGGCTTTGTAAAGATATCTGCCCATTGATGGTCAGTATCAACAAACTTCAGAAGAAGTACGCCCTTCTGTACATAATCTCTAATAAAGTGATACTTTACCTCAATGTGCTTTGCCCTTGAATGCAAGATAGGATTCTTACTCAATGAGATTGCAGCAGTGTTATCACAATAGATTGGGATATTGCTCTCAAGGATCTGATAATCCTCCAGCTGATGTTTCATCCAGAGCATCTGAGTGCTGCATATTGCTGCTGAGATATATTCTGCCTCTGCAGTTGATAGTGCAATGGTTGATTGCCTCTTGCTTGCCCATGAGACTAGATTGCTTCCCAGAATTTGACAATTTCCAGAAGTACTTTTTCTCTCTGTTCTATCTCCAGCATAATCAGCATCACAGTAACCTGAAAGCTTATAATCTGATGTTTTCTTATACATCAAGCCAAGGTTAGTGGTGCCTTTCAGATACCTTAGGATCCTCTTAACAGCAGTTAAGTGGGTTTCCCTTGGATCTGATTGGAAACGAGCACATAAATGAACACTAAATAGTATGTCTGGCCTAGATGCAGTTAAGTATAGAAGTGAACCTATCATGCCACGATAGAGCTTCTGACATACTTTACCACTTTTATCTTCTTTCTCCAGAATGCATGTAGGATGCATTGGAGTCTTGGCCACTGTAGATTCCAGCATATTGAACTTCTTCAGAAGTTCTTTAGTGTACTTGCTCTGATGGATATATGTTCCTTCTGGTGTTTGATCAACTTGTATTCCTAGAAAGTACTTTAATTCTCCCATCATACTCATCTCAAATTCAGCCTGCATCATCTCAGAAAATTCTTTGCATAGAGATTGATTAGCAGAACCAAATATAATATCATCAACATAAATTTGCACAATTAAGATATCATCTTTATAAGTCTTGCAAAAAAGAGTTGTATCTACTTTACCCCTTACAAACTCATTCTCCAGAAGGAATGAGCTAAGTCTCTCATACCATGCTCTGGGAGCTTGCTTCAGACCGTAGAGTGATTTCTTCAATTTGAACACATGGTCTGGTTTCTTCTCATCTTCAAAACCTGGGGGTTGATGAACATAGACTTCCTCTGAAATATAACCATTTAGGAAGGCACTCTTCACGTCCATCTGATGTAGAACTATGTTGTGATTCCCTGAGAAAGAGATCAACAGTCTGATTGCCTCCAGTCTTGCTACTGGAGCAAATGTTTCAGTGTAGTCTATTCCTTCCTGCTGGCTGTAGCCTTGAGCAACTAGCCTTGCCTTGTTTCTGACTACATCTCCTTTCTCATTCAGCTTGTTTCTGAATACCCATTTCGTTCCAATAACATGGACACTCTCAGGCTTCTTCACTAAGCTCCAAACATCGTTCTTGGAGAATTGATTCAATTCTTCTTCCATGGCCAGAATCCAATCCTTGTCCTGAAGAGCTTCATCTATGGACTTGGGTTCAATTAAGGACACCAATCCTTTCAGACTGAGCAAGGTCTCTTCAGAGGGTCTGAAGGCAGATCTGGTTCTGACTGGTTCGTCTTTGTTGCCCAGAATCAATTCCTTAGGGTGAGCTGCAGTGATTCTGCTCTTCTTCAGAGTTTGTGAGTTAGAGGGACCAGCTTCTTCCTCTGGTTCATCTTCCTCTGGCTCATCTTCCTCTGGAGCTTTGCCTTTGTCAGAAACATTAATGCTTAAATCTGCAAACTTTTCAACTAGCTTTGACTGGTCAGAGTCAAGCTTATCATCAAATCTAACATGAATAGATTCTTCAATAGTCTTAGCATCAGTATTATAAAATCTAAAACCTTTAGATCTCTCAGAGTAACCGAGTAATAGACACTTAGAAGACTTAGCATCAAATTTATGCAATCTATCCTTAGTATTGAGAACATAACAAACACAGCCAAAAGGATGAAAATAAGAAATGTTGGGTTTTATGTTCTTCCACAATTCATAAGGAGTCTTATTCAGAATTTGTCTCACAGAGATTCTGTTCTGAATGTAACATGCTGTATTTACTGCCTCTGCCCAAAAGTGCTTAGCCATGCCAGTTTCTTGGAGCATGGTTCTAGCCATCTCCTGAAGAGTTCTGTTCTTCCTCTCAACAACACCATTTTGTTGAGGAGTTCTGGGACAAGAGAAATCATGTGCAATTCCATACGAATCAAACAGACTCTCAAACTTGTCATTCTCAAACTCTCCACCATGGTCACTTCTGACACGCACAATCCTATAAGCCTTCTCGTTTTGCACTTGAGCAATAAAGGTAGAGAACACAGCATGAGACTCATCCTTGCGGGTTAGAAACTTTACCCATGTCCAGCGGCTATAGTCATCAACGATAACCATGCCATATCTCTTGCCACCTATAGACTCAGTTTTCACTGGTCCAAAAAGGTCGATATGCAGAAGTTCCAACGGCCTTGAGGTTGAGACAACATTCTTTGCCTTGAAAGGGACTTTTGTGAATTTGCCTTTCTGACATGCTTCACAAAGAGCGTCTGAAGCGAACTTTTGATTGGGTAAGCCCCTGACAAGATTTAGCTTGCTCAGTTGAGAAATCTTTCTCATACTGGCATGCCCTAACCGTCTATGCCATACCCACTGCTCTTCATTAACAGACAGAAGACACTTCACATTCTGAGCCTCCAACTTAGATAATCTGATCTTATAAATGTTGTTCTTCCTCTTGCTGTTAAACAGAACAGAGCCATTGATTTGACTTACAGCCCGGCAGGACTTTTGATTGAATATAACATCATAACCCTTGTCAGCTAATTGACTTATAGACAATAAGTTATGTGTTAAGCCGTCTACCAATAACACATTATCAATGCATGGACTACTATCTACACAAATAGTACCAGTACCAACAATTTTACCCTTTTCATTTCCTCCAAAGCCAACTTCGCCTCCAGGCTTAAGTTTCAGCTCTCGGAACATACGCCTTTCTCCCGTCATGTGACGCGAGCATCCACTGTCCAGATACCATGATTGGTGTTTCAGTGGAGCTATCAAGGATATCTGCAACATAGATAATCTTGTCCTTAGGTACCCACTTTCTGGGTCCTCTTTTGTTAGTTACCCCAGAGGTTCTGATCACCTTGGGTGTCTCAACATGATATTTTAAAGAAATATTTGCATGATATTTAGTCATAGAGAAGGATCCCTTTTTAAGAGGGTTTTTAGCAACTTTAGCAGGTACAGGATCAGGCAATATGGTACCAGAGGGAACAAAGCATTCATACAAGGATTTAGCTTTAGACACAGAGGGCTCATTTCTAATTGGTTTAGAATAGCCAATGCCATGCATTCCATTTCTGCTTACGCCATAGATCATTGAAGCCATTAAGCTTCTATCCACGCTTTTAGCTAGGAATCTTTGAAAAGACTTTTCATACTTAGATTCATTTCTACAATCAGAGGCATCACAGGCAACAATTTCTTCTAACTTAGCAATCTGGTTCTTAAGCACAGAGTTAGAATTGATCAAGGCATGATTATCATTTTTCAAATCAGAAATAATTTTCTCATGTTCAGAAGGAGTCTTGGAAACAGCAGATAAGTTCTTTTTAAGCTTCTTATGCTTAGACAATAAGGAGTTATACTTATCCATAATATCAGACAATGCATGTTTCAGTTCAGAGGTGAGAAAGAAGCGAATACCTCATTTTCATCGTCTGAGTTAGGATTTCCTTCTGATTCTGAGTCAGAGTCAACAGCTCCCTTTGACTCTGCTTCCTTGTCTTTGACAATAGCCATGAGTCCTTGGACTTCACCATCAGGGTCAACATCCTCTGACTCTGATTCATCAAATGTCACCATCAGACTCTTCTTTGTCTTGAAGTGCTTCTTTGGCTTCTTGTCCTTCTTCAATTTTGGACAGTCACTTTTGTAGTGCCCTGATTCTTTGCACTCAAAGCATGTGACTTCCTTGAGTGAGGACTTCTTCTGACCTGAGGATTCAGACTTTCCTCTTGCCTTTCCAGAGCCTTTGTATTTGCTCTGCCTGTGCTTCCAGATGCGATTGAGTCTCTTGGAGATCAGAGTCAGCTCATCTTCATCAGAATCTTCTGATGCTTCTTCAGATTCCTCTTCTTCAGCTTGAAGAGCTTTTGACTTCTCAACCTTAGCCTTTTCAGATTTAGATTTCAAGGCTATGGACTTTTTCCTTAGATCTTGCATCTCTGAGCGCTTCAGCTCATGGCATTTCAAAATGCTGATGAGTTCTTCTAAACTCATATTCTCAACGTCTCTCGTGAGCTCTATTGAAGTCACCAAAGGCATCCAACTTTCAGGAAGACACCTGATGACCCTTATGACATGATCTTTTGTTGTGTAGCTCTTGTTGAGAGGTCGTATGCCAGCTACAAGCAACTGAAATCTGGAGAACATTTCTTCAATGGACTCATTTGGCTCCATGATGAAGGATTCATACTTTTGGATCAAAGACAATGCCTTTGATTCTTTGACTTTCTTGTTTCCTTCATGAGACATCTTCAGAGATTCGAAAATGCCTTTTGCAAACTCACGATCTGTAATCTTCTGGTACTCTTCATAGGAAATAGCACTTAGAAGAATTGCTCTTGCTTTGTGATGTTGTGAGTACAGCTTCTTTTGATCTGCAGTCATCTCTGACCTTGGGATCTTCTTGCCATCTGCATCAACTGGACGCTCGTAGCCATCCACAATAATATCCCAGAGATCTGCATCGAAACCCAGAAAGAAACTTTCCAGTCTATCTTTCCAATATTCGAACCTTTGACCGTCGAACATAGGAGGCTTTGCATTGTAACCATCTCTTTGAGTTTCACTGGTGGTGGCAGCCATTGTTTTTCACACCGGCCCGGATCACTGAACACTGTTAGGTGTGGTAATCAGAACTTGCGCTCTGATACCAATTGAAGGTATGAAAAACGGTAGAAAGGGGGATTTGAATAACGTTTTCAGTATAAAACTTCCACCTTAAAGATTTTGACAAATCTTTCGAGAACTTAAGTGCTAAAGATAAGAGATAGAAAAGCACACAAGGATTTTATCCTGGTTCACTTGATAAATCACTCAAGCTACTCCAGTCCACCCGTTAAGGTGATTTCTTCCTTCTTAGAATGAAGGCAATCCACTAATCAGGTAAGAGTTACAACTGCACTTGAAACCTACAAGTGACTAACAATTACACTGACTTAGCTCACACTAAGATTCACTCTCTTAGTCTTCTCTAGGATCCGATCAACCTTGATCTCCTAAAGGAACTAAACAAACTGTTTATCAAAGAATTGTTTACAAGAGATTTGCTTCTAAAAAGCTAATAGTAAACTCAATGAATTTCAGATGAAAGAAAGCTTAGAAGAATTTTAGTTTGTCTTGCGCGTATGTGAATGCTTCTAGCCGCTTCTTTCAGTCTTCAGCCTCTTTATATACTCCAAGGATTAGGGTTGAGCGTTGCATGGGAAATGCTACCGTTGGAGGGCAGTTCTGGAAAATCCAGCTTCTGCTGTGTCTGAGACTGTTAGGTAGGTCGTCAGGAAGGTACAGTTGCTTTTGTACTTGGATAGCGACTTGACCTTTAAACCTAGGAGACTTCTGATCAGGGGAATGCTTCATATTGGAACTTGTGAAGCCGGTTGATCAGAGTCAGAGGGAAAGCCCAGATCCTCTGACCATTGTTTCTTCTGATTCTGAACTCAGAGGGAAGAACATGGTCTTCAGAGTATCTTGCTTCTGGACATCAGAGTTTCCTCTATTCAGCTTCTGGATCTTCAGAGTCTTCTACACCATCAGAATATCTGAGCCTTCAGTGTTTCTTGGTTATCAGACTTTCTGGATCTTCAGAGCTTCTAGTGACTGAGTCCACATCAGAGTTTGTATAACTTCAGAACTTCTGAAGCTTTTCCACTGTTCATACTGAACATGGTGAATGCGAAAGCGTTGCTTGGGTTGCTCTTTATACACAGTGCTTCTGATTTGTGTGAGATTGAGTTTAGGTCAGAGCCTGTAAATAGCACACTCAGAAAAACACGTTAGAGTACCACAATTGTTCATATCAAAAGGTTAACTTGTAATCATCAAAACATAGAGTTGTACTACTAGATCAAAACTTGATCTTACACTTCATTCCAGGGTGAATACTTAACTTGTTCTTGTGACCTTCATCCATAATCAATCTTCTCAAGTCAGGGTTGTTAGGCACACAAACCCTATCCTTGCACCGTAGGATATTGTCACTTCCTACCTTGAATTCTGGGTCCTTACCTTGACTTACCAAATTTCTTTTCCCGAGCAGAAACTCATCTTGTAACTGTTGGTCTCGGATTTCTTCCATCAACCCATTGGTAATTCTGATCATCCCGAACTTCAGTTCTCCCTCGGATAATTTCACATCCAAGCTCAAATCTCGAAATTGCTCTAACAGCTGCAGCTCCTTCACCATCATCGACGAGATGTGCATCTTCCTGCTCAAGGCATCAGCAACAACATTCGCCTTTCCCGGATGATATTGCAGAGTGAACTCGTAATCTTTGAGAAATTCCATCCACCGGCGCTGCCTCATGTTCAGCTCCTTCTGCTCAAACAAGTACTTCAAACTCTTATGATCACTGAATATGGTGAAATTGCATCCATATAAGTGATGTCTCCAAATCTTCAGCGCAAATACGATTGCAGCTAGTTCCAAGTCATGAGTCGGATAATTCTTCTCATGCACCTTCAGTTGTCTTGAAGCATAAGCAACCACCTTCCGATGTTGCATCAGCACACATCCCAAACCTTGATGCGAAGCATCACAGTATACCTCATAAGGTTCCTCCGGTTGCGGTAAGACGAGTACAGGTGACGTCGTCAACCGTTCCTTCATCGTCTGAAAACTAGTTTCGCACGCTTCAGTCCATGCAAAAGGTTGGTCCTTCCTCGTCAGTTGAGTCAAAGGTCCAACTATCTTCGCGAAGTTCTCGATGAAACGACGATAGTATCCCGCCAAACCGACAAAACTTCTGATCTCCGTCACTGTCTTCGGCCGTTCCCACGACAATACGGTCTCTACCTTTGCTGGATCCACAGTTATCCCCTCCTTGGAGATCACATGGCCTAAGAATTTTACCTCTTTGAGCCAAAATTCGCACTTAGAAGGATTGGCATACAACTCCTTCTCCCTCAGCACTTGTAAAACTTGTCGCAAGTGCTCCTCATGGTCTTCAGCATTCTTTGAATAGATCAGAATATCATCGATAAACACCACGACGAATCGATCCAAAAATGTATGGAAAGTCATATTCATGTAAGCCATGAATATTGCTGGTGCATTTGTCACCCCAAATGGCCTCACTAAGTACTCATAGTGTCCATAACGGGTTCTGAATGCCGTCTTCTGGATATCCTCGGTCTTGACCCTGATTTGATGATAACCCGACTTCAGGTCGATCTTCGAGAATATTGTAGCTCCTCGCAGTTGATCCATCAAATCATCAATCCTAGGTAACGGATACCTATTCTTGACGGTTACTTTGTTCAGTTGTCGGTAGTCGACACATAATCTCGACTTCCCGTCCTTTTTCTTCACCAATAAGACTGGCGCTCCCCAAGGTGAAACGCTTGGTCGTATGAATCCCTTCGACAGAAGATCTTCGAGTTGGGACTTCAGTTCCACTAGCTCCGCAGGTGCCATACGATATGGTGCAATCGAAATCGGCCCTGTTCCCGGTACGATGTCTATAGCAAACTCAATGTCGCGTACAGGCGGCAAACCAGGTACATCGCCAGGAAAAACATCTGTGAAGTCTCTCACCACTGGAATACTGCCAACTTCCGGGTTCCCTTTGCTCTCCAAGCTTAGCAAAACAGAATACTCCTGAGATCCCTCGTTCAAAGAGACGCTGATGTGATTGGCAGATAGATACTCGGAAAGATCCGAATCAGGAAATACCACTCTCTTTCGGTTGCAGTCCAAAAGACAATGATAGCGGGACAACCAATCCATTCCTAGGATAACATCTAGGTTCTTAAGAGTTAGGCATACTAGGTTAGCATGGTAGATCCTATTGTTGTATGTTATCGGACAATACATGCATGCTGAATTAGCAAGTAGAGTCTTGGCAGGAGTAGCAACTATCAGATCGAAGCTCAAAGCAGTAATATGAAGTCTTAATCTGATCGCACACTCTCTAGAGATAAAAGAATGCGTTGCACCGGAATCAAAAAGTACGGATAGAAGATTACCGTCAATCTCGCAGTCGCCTCTAATCAGTCCATCGACTCCCTCAGCATCTTCACCATCCATGGTGTAGACTCTCGCCTTCGCAGCAGGACGCTTTCCTCTAGCAGTGTTGACGGTTGGTTCCGCCTTTGGTAGCCTGCACTGTGCAGCAGTATGCCCCGGTTTTTGACAATTGAAGCATTGGGGTCTCGTGTCGGGACAATCACGAGCATAGTGCCCCGGCCTCCCACACTTGTAGCAAGTCAGTTTCCTGTCCTGAGTCTGACCTCCAGAACCACCAGCAGCACCCATCATCGGCCTGTAAGATCCCGAGGCAAACCCTCTACCAGCAGGACGCTGATACGGCCTCCTGTTCTGAAACCTTCCCCTGTTCTGATTATTCTGGGAGCCCGACCTCATCGGCCCTCCAGTTCCAGCCCGGTTCAACCTCCGGTTCTTCATCAGCTCCACTTCAGTGGCTTTCTCCACCAATGATTGGAATCGCATGATTCCCAGTGGCCTCACTGAGTCCTCAATATCCGGCCTCAGTCCATTAACGAAACGCTTGCACATGTAGCGCTCGTTCACGTGGTCATGAAAGAATTGGAAATGCTTCGCCAAGGATTCCAGCTTCGAAGCAAATTCCGGTACAGACATACCTCCCTGACGGAGGGTCAGAAACTGTGACTCCCGCTCGTCCCGAGCACTTGTTGGAAAGTATTTCTCCAAGAATGCGTCCCGGAAAGAGTTCCAGTTGATCTCTTCATGGTTAGCTTCCATTATCCCCCTGGTGCCCTTGAAGGTGTGAAAAACGACTAGAAGGGGGGGTTGAATAGCGTTTTCAATATAAAAACTTTCCCCTTAAAGATTTAAAGTAAATCTTTTCGGTTTCTCTATGATAGATGGTGCAGCGGATAAAGATAGAGAGAAGAGAAAAGCACACAAGTATTTTATCCTGGTTCACTTGATAAATCCCTCAAGCTAATCCAGTCCACCCGTTAAGGTGATTTCTTCCTTCTTAGAATGAAGGCAATCCACTAATCAGATAATTGTTACAACTGCACTTGAAACCTACAAGTGACTAACAATACACTGACTTAGCTGTCACTAAGATTCACTCTCTTAGTCTTCTCTAGGATCCGATCAACCTTGATCTCCTAAAGGAATCACCACTAAGATTCACTCTCTTAGTCTTCTTAAGGATACTGACCTACCCGGTCCCTTAAGGAAAATCAAACAACTGTTTGAGGTTGGTGTTTACAAAGGTTTGCTTCTAAATAAGCTGAGTGTAAACTAAATAAGAACAGATGAAGAAAGTAGAGGCTTGAATCTTTTCTTGTATTGCAGCTCTTTGTTTTCTCTCACACATAGCTTTCTTCTTTTCTTCAGCCTTTTATAGTCCAAGGTGCAAAGGATATTTCTGTTGAGAGAATATGACCGTTGGAGGGCATTTCTAGAACTTCCAGAACCTGCTGTGGCTGAACCTTGGTAGGTAGGCTTTTCAGAATAGTACACTGCTCTTGTACTTCTCGATAGAGACATTTGCCTTTAACCATTGACTTCTGATCAGAGTTATGCTTCGTGTTGGAACTTGTGAAGCTTGGTGATCAGAGTCAGAGGGATGCTTGGATCCTCTGACCTTCGTAAATTCTGCTTCTGGACCTTCAGAGCTTCTGAACCTTCAGAGCCTCTGGTCCCTCAGAGCTTCTGGTCTTCAGATCTTCTGATCCTCAGATCTTCTGATCCTCTGATCTTCTGATCCTCTGATCCTCTGATCTTCAGATCCTCTGATCTTCAGATCTTCTGATCCTCTGATCTTCTGATCCTCAAATCCTCTGATCCTCTTATCTTCAGATCTTCTGATCTTCAGATCCTCTGATCCTCAGATCCTCTGATCTTCAGATCCTCTGATCTTCTGATCTTCAGAACTTCTGACGAATATATCTTCTGGTGTCAGAATCAGAACCTGTTTGTCAAAACACTCAAGACAAACATTAGAGTATCATAGTTGTTCATCCACAAATAAATACTTGTTATCATCAAAACATAGAGTTGTACCACATGACCAAATCTTGATCTTACAATCTCCCCCTTTTTGATGATGACAAAACCATGTATTTTGATGAACAACTCTAAACAAATAAACTGAATACACTCAGAGTATAAGGTATCAGAGTTAAAACTTATCCTGATGTGTATAGTTTTTCTTGCTCCTTCTGAATCCAAGACTCATGCTTGATTCTGAGCTAAGCTCCCCCTGAATCTAATGAAGGTATGAAAAACGGTAGAAAGGGGGGGGTTTGAATAACGTTTTCAGAACAAAACTTCCACCTTAAAGATTTTGACAAATCTTTTGAGAACTTAAGTGCTAAAGATAAGAGATAGAAAAGCACACAAGGATTTTATCCTGGTTCACTTGATAAATCACTCAAGCTACTCCAGTCCACCCGTTAAGGTGATTTCTTCCTTCTTAGAATGAAGGCAATCCACTAATCAGGTAAGAGTTACAACTGCACTTGAAACCTACAAGTGACTAACAATTACACTGACTTAGCTCACACTAAGATTCACTCTCTTAGTCTTCTCTAGGATCCGATCAACCTTGATCTCCTAAAGGCAAACTATACAACTGTATATGAAGTTCTTGTTTACAAAGAAAGTGCTTCTAAAAAGCTTATAGTAAACACAATGAATTTCAAGATGAAAGAAAGCTTAGAATATTTTGAATATGTCTTGCGCGTGTGTATTGCTTCTACTTAGTTTCTTCGCCACTTCTTTCAATCTTCAGCCTTTATATATACTCCAAGGATTAGGGTTGAGCGTTGCATGGGAAATGCTACCGTTGGAGGGCAGTTCTGGAAAATCCAGCTTCTGCTGTGGCTGAGAACGTTAGGTAGGTCGTCAGGAAGGTACACTTGCTTTTGTACTTGGATAGCGACTTGACCTTTTAACCTAGGAGACTTCTGATCAGGGGAATACTTCATATTGGAACTTGTGAAGCCGGTTGATCAGAGTCAGAGGGAAAGCACAGATCCTCTGACCATTGTATCTTCTGATTCTGAACTCAGAGGGAAGAACATGGCCTTCAGAGTTTCTTGCTTCTGGACTTCAGAGTTTCCACTATTCAGCTTCTGGATCTTCAGAGTCTTCTACACCATCAGAACATCTGAACCTTTAGTGTTTCTTGGTTATCAGAACTTCTGGATCTTCAGAGCTTCTAGCGACTGAGTCCACATCAGAGTTTGTATAGCTTCAGAACTTCTGAAGCTTTTCCACTGTTCATACTGAACATGGTGAATGCGAAAGCGTTGCTTGGGTCACTCTTTATACACAGTGCTTCTGATTTGTGTGAGATTGAGTTGAGGTCAGAGCCTGTAAATAGCACACTCAGAAAAACACGTTAGAGTACCACAATTGTTCATATCAAAAGGTTAACTTGTAATCATCAAAACATAGAGTTGTACTACTAGATCAAAACTTGATCTTACAATCTCCCCCTTTTTGATGATGACAAAACTAAGATTTTTGATGAACAATTCTTAAACATTAAACTGAATTCACTCAGAGTTTAGAGATATAGAATAATACTTATCCTGATGTGAATAGTTTATCTTGCTCATTCTGAATTCAAGTCACTGCTTGATTCTGAGCTTAGCTCCCCCTGAATCTAATACTTGATGAAAACGTTAGTAAAGTCTAGATTCTGAGCTAAATGATGTAAGAGTTCAGAGTGAAAAACTTATGACATAGATGAAGAACGAATAATCAGAGCGCATAAGTGATCAGAGTCAGGGACAAGGTATCAGAGTCTTGGGTATTAGAGTCAACTTAGAATCACTTCAGAAGAAGTGAAATGTATTCCTTGTATTTGCCCAGTGACACATCTATGGTCATGAAGGTGGAACTCTTAAATTCTCCAAAAGAAAAATAAATCACACTAACACATCTTACACATCAAAAACTGGGTTTACTCCCCCTTTTTGTCATAAGCAAAAAGCTTGGGGTGTGAAAAACTTAGCGTGAAGTACAAGGTACTCCCCCTTAGAGAAGGTCTAAGTTTAAAGAAAATGAAAACGATGTAAGAATCAGAGTTAGGCGAAAATAAATAGAAGAGTTAATGCAAGGGATGAACGTTTACCACCGGTCAAGTGAGTAAATAGAAGGGTCAGTTACCAAGAACTTAACCTCGAGAAACTGTAATAGCATTAACTTTCAGAGAGAAAGTGAAGCCTATAAAAAGCGTTGGAGAGAAAGGTAAGCTTCACACCTCGAATAATTTTCAGTAAGAAAAAAATGGCATCATACAACGTAGCACTAGAAGAGCTGAGGAAGAAGGCCTTTGAAGAGGACTTGTTCCTGAACATCAGGCATCCAGAGGGTGCAACGACCATCGCGGGGCTGACACGGACACTGCTGGAGGAGGACCTGCGTCCAGAGTTGGAGAGAGACCTGAAGGAATTTCTTGCCTTCGTGGAGGAGGTGCAAGAACTCAGCCGGCTTGAACTCAAGCTGCGGGAAGAAAAAGAAATCTTGGAAAAGAAGCTCAGGACTTCAGAAGAGATTCTGGAGAAAGATGAGCTAAAGGTCAGACTCAACAACATCCAGCATGTACTGGAGCGTCTGGAGAAGGATAGGTCAGAGCAGCGCCAGGAGTGCAGAAGAATGAGGAGGGATCCTCCATTCTAGATTATATGATGTAAAGAAATATGATGTAAACATAGAACAATGAATAAAAAAAGACTTTTGCAAACATATGTGACATAAGTATATAGATATATATGCATATATAATCACAAACGAACAAAAGAGAATAAATAAATAAAAAGAAACAGAGTTTAACAAAAGGAAAACAAAGTTAACGAAAAAGAAGAAAAAGAAGAGATCCTAAAAACTAAGGTTTGTCAGTGCGTCTCAGAAGTTCCATCATCATGTGCTTCATCTCAATCAGCATGGATTCATGAGTGTCAAGACGTTGTTCCATGATGTCGAGTCTGGATGAGCTTGTCTGAGTAGAGCTGGAAGGAACATTCTGAGCAGCTTGAGGTTCTGGAATGGAAGCAGAAGCAGCAGGAGTAAACACAACTGGTGCAAGTCGCTCTACCTCAGCCTCAGCTTCAAGACGCTCTGCCTCAAGTCTGGCTTGTTCAGCCTGAGCTGCTGCTTCACGTGCAGCTTCGTCTGCTTGTTCTTTCTTTCTCTGGGCTTCTTCAATAGCTTCAAGAAGCTTATTTCTCTGTTCGAGTTCGTGAAGAGCCACCCTCCTAGCAAGCCTTTGCTTTGCAGCCTCAATGCTCTGACTGCCCTCTGCATGCAGGAGCTGCATCATAATTGGAACTTGAGCCACTAGCCAAGTGCTCAGATTGTTCCACTCATCAGCCACATTTTCAGCATTTTCACTGAGATCAGTCTGACCGTGCACATTGCGGAGCCTCAAGGAGGCTTCATGATAGAAGATATTGATGCACTCAGAGAGAGATGTGGGTTGAAGGTGAGAATAGGGAATTATGGAGAGGTTGGGTTCAGGAGAGGCTGGGTGATTGCTGCTATGGGCTTCAGAGGCACCTTGTGGAGAACCAATGTTAATCATGGGAGCATTGGGTTCAGAGGTTCCAAGGTGAGGGTCTGAAGTTTCAACCAGAGGGTGAGGTGATCTAACCGAGGATTGGTTAGACACTGATTGTTCAGGTTCAGGGTCTGGTTGAATGGGCTCTTGTTGGTCAGGGACAGGGTGAGCTTGTTGAACTAAGGGGTCTGCCTCTTGGATAGGATTGGCCAAGATAGGTTCATCTGGGTCAACTAGACGTTCAGGTCTAGGGCCAGGATATCTCCTAGGGCTTGGACAGGTAAGGTAATACTCTTCCAAGGCAGATACCTTTTCTTTTCTGACCTCCATGAATTTTCTAATTGATTCAGAGGTATTGGAGGGAGGAGAGTCAATAACATTGGTTGGGAAGGATACAGGTGTGAAGGCTGTTGAAGAGTCTGTATCCGTGGTTCTGGCAGCAGGACGTGCTGATGCTCTGGGAGCAGAGTGATCAGACGTTCTGGGTTGTGGTTCTGTTTGGTTGGGCTCGGGTTGGTCTTGGACGATTGGTTCAGAAGATAATGGGTCGTACGGAATGGTAAGGAGAGATGTTGGTTCTTCTGACCTAGAGGTTGGGTTCTGAAGCAGATTCCAGAGTGATGCTTCAGTAGGAGAAGGTTGAAAGAAGGAAGATCTTGGGGAATGTGGTGGAGAGGTGGTTTGTTCGGCTGGCTGGGATTCAGGAATAGGAGTGAGGGGATTTGAGGAGTGTTGAAGCAAGGCAGAAATAGGGAGTGCATCAAATAAATTCAAATCATCATCAGAAGCAAGTGCAGGCTTACTTGAATGTGCTGATGATCGAGTCACTCTGGCAGGAGGTTCAGTCCTTCTGACCACTGCAGCAGCTGGTTCCACCCGAGTAGGCTTCACCACGATTCTGACCTTCTTCTGCTTCTTCTTTGGAGGACCATCCTCACTATCATCATCATCACCATCATCAGGCTTTCTCTTTGTCTTCTTGACCAGAGGGACATCAGATTCTTCAGAGGATTCTTCCAGAACCATCTTCCTCTGAGCTTTCTTCTTTGGAGGAGAAGGAAACTCTGGAGCTGGCGGTAGTCTGCTGATGAAATCATCAAGGTCAATCTCGAATCCTTGAGCCCTGAGGTCTTCAACATAGCATCTGATGGCTTCAGGATGGTCTGCTTGAGTCCACAGAGGGTAGTCATTCAGAGGCATTCTTCTTCCTCTGATCTCAGAAGATGAGTCTTCATGAGCAGGAGCAATCTTCTTCTGGATTAAGCCCATCTTCTTCAAGGAGTTTGCAGTGAAGACATCACTGACAATTGTGCTCAAATCCTCTGTGCAACCAGCATCGATCAAATCTTGCACCAAGTTGCTTTCAATGAGAAAGTCTGAGAGCAGCCTCCCAAAAGGGATGTATTTTATTGCAGACTTGATGGAGGCGGTGGTGCGAGACTTCCGGATGCATTCCTTCAAGTAGGAGAACAGGAAGTAGGGAAGGCAGATCTTCTCCTTGTCTTGAATGAAGAACAGCATCGCCTTCTGGTTGAAGTTGATGTAGTCTGGAGAACTGCCCTTCGGTCTCTGATTGATGCAGTTGAGCAGGATCTTGTGCCAGATTCTGAGTTTGGGATGAAGATCCATCACCTTGTAACTCGTCTTGCCCGGTTTGAAGGTGGTGTACAGGGCCTTGTTGACTTTGTCTTTGGTGATGGGTTTCAGCTTGGATTCCGTCAGTTGGAACCGATACCCATAAGCAGTTTCTGCTCCTAGCAGATTCACGAATGACTTCTCAGTGATAATGATCTTCCTGCCAAGAATGTGAGAGACCACCTGAGTGTCATCGCAGTCTGCGTGCTTCCAGAATTCCTTTACCAATTTCTCATACACCGGTCCTCGAAGTCGATTGAAATAGTTTCCCCAACCTTGAGCTTGAACTTCAGGACGAAGATCATACCCATTTGCAGCCAAGTTATCGAGGTTGAATCTCCATTCTGCCAGGACTTGGAGTTCCTCAGGAGCAAATACGCAGTGAACGGCACAGCCCCGTTCTGCAATAGGAACAATCTGCTCTTGAACTTGAACTTGTTCTTGTGCCGGGTTCTCAGAGCCCCTTTGACCCGTTGCCAAACCAACTTCCATGTGAGGGAACTGAGGTGTATCTGCAGTAGATCTTCTGGTTTGTCTCACCATTTTGAAGAGGTTGAAGGTTTGAGGTAGAAGATGAAGTTTGAAGGATGAAGAGAGATCGAGAGAGAAATCAAGAAAGAGGCGGTTTTGAAAAGCAGAGAGTGCGAGAGTGAAAACCGGAAGTGAACGAGAACGTGTGTGTATAGTGGGTTTTATCAAATAACCGTTGTTGATTCAAAAAGCACTTTAAGATCAACGGTTGAAAATTAAAGATAGATAGTAACAGTAAAATACACAATCACACACAGGAGATAAGCATATCTACACGCAATCATAACAGACTGTCACACGGGCACAAGGAATTATGCATCAGAAATTCTGACACACGTGTTGTTGTCTCAGCTTCAGAGTCAGTACCAGTGGGCACACACACTCTGATTGAGTTACCTTCTGGACTAGACATCTTCTGATCAAGAAGTATCATAGTCAGAGGTTCTGATCCATCTTCACTCTGGACAAAAGTCCATGTTTAGATTTTCCAGAATAAATTAAATCTATCCTCTGCTAAGGGCTTTGTAAAGATATCTGCCCATTGATGGTCAGTATCAACAAACTTCAGAAGAAGTACGCCCTTCTGCACATAATCTCTAATGAAGTGATACTTTACCTCAATGTGCTTTGCCCTTGAATGCAAGATAGGATTCTTGCTCAACGAGATTGCAGCAGTGTTATCACAATAGATTGGGATATTGCTCTCAAGGATCTGATAATCCTCCAGCTGATGTTTCATCCAGAGCATCTGAGTGCTGCATATTGCTGCTGAGATATATTCTGCCTCTGCAGTTGATAGTGCAATGGTTGATTGCCTCTTGCTTGCCCATGAGACTAGATTGCTTCCCAGAAATTGACAATTTCCAGAAGTACTTTTTCTCTCTGTTCTATCTCCAGCATAATCAGCATCACAATAACCTG